>NC_090925.1:631845405-632052905 GCF_040938575.1 Ambystoma mexicanum | reverse complement strand
ACCCCGGCGGGGCCGATCCGAGGACCTCACTAAACCATCCAATCGGTAGTAGCGACGGGCGGTGTGTACAAAGGGCAGGGACTTAAATCCTAAACTCACCCTATGGACTTCCAGCTTGCATGCATCAACTCCCTCTATCCCAACCACACCCACCCAACCCCCCACGACACAAGACCACGTGACATTACATGAAATCAAGAGAATAGTTATGAAAGAACCTGAAAGGTTGCATGTTTCCCTTATGGTAAGGAATGTGTTATAAGAAAAGGTGAATGTGGAAGGTCATCTAAAAGGCTCGATTTCATGCTCCTATCAGAATTAACTGCTGTAAAGGTAAAAAAAAATCTTTCCACCAAATGATTCTTTGAAGGATTGTTATTTTTTCAGCCTGTATGGGTTGGTTCAATTTCAATCGCTTAACCTTTCTCAGCGCCAAACAATGACACCCCTGATGGGCTGATTACCTTCTAACAACTGAAATGAGAAAATAAACGATGACATTACATATAACAGCTGCGTAACCTTCCTTCACTTGTGGGAAAACCCTAAGAGGGGGCCCCACCTGTTCCACACCTTGGTGGGAGCCCACACACCTGGCACACAGCATTGCAAAATGGCGCTGGTGTCTCACCAGGGCTTCACCTATTGCAGGAAATCTGTCCTGTCCCATTCTCTGATTCATTTAAACAGGACAATTTCTAGTTGTGCGAGGTTGCAAAACACTTGGGGCGGGAGAACAGGGGTGTGTGTTTGGAAAACAGCAGTGCAACCAAGGTCTATGCCTATTGTAGTTTGCACTGTTCGGATTGGGAGCTGGCCTTGAAAAACGTTTGCGTTGCTTGGTAACAAAATACTAAGGGGCTCATTTTCGAGTCCCGGTGTTACTCGATGCAGGGACCTGCAAGCGTTCACACGTCCCGATGGCTGAATTTTCATCATTACCAGGACGACTGCAAAGGTCCAGGGCAAAAAGCGGCATACAAGCGTGCAATCCGCCTTTTGTTCTGCACTTTTGAACTCTGCCATGCAAAATGAGTAAACGCTGCCTGCCATGGATACACGGCAGGCAGCGCTTACAATCAATTCCTACGGCGTCCCCCTGCTTTCTGTTGGCGGGCTTCTTAGGGATCCCCAGCATTTGCGCCAGCATGAAAAGGCAAGCCGGCATCAACTGCTCAGGCATTTGCATGGCGGAAACACAAGTTGTGTTCCGCCCCTCCTCTCCACCATACAAATGAATGAAAATGAGCCGTGGCGTCAATGGGAGGCGTAAAAACCTTGTGCAAGGCTCCTAAGTCTTATATTGACTTTACAGCTCTGATGACAATTAGCCCCTATGTATCTATTTTGTAACACTTCTTGTGTGGCTTGCCCCGCTAATAATCTGGTCTCAAATTCACATTGCAGGACCAACAGAAGGGTGCTATTATTTTTACCGGTGAAAACTTTGCAGCGGGTAAGAAAGCGTTACTGCCAAAATCAAAAGGGATTTTTTGTACATATATAGCCAAAGCTTGGAAGCAATAGCAACACACACAGGCGCTATTTATTTATATAGAACTTCATTTGTTTTATTTTTTGCAAAGGTTTCCATTTTGTAGAATAGCTGTACCAGCTAAACCCTCACATGCAGGATATGCGTTCATTGTGCAGCCCAAGTGCGAAGCCTGGAGGGTCAGACTCAGTATTTCATCCTCAATAAGTTGACACATTGAGCTGAGCTCATTTGTTGAAGTCTCCGTTCATCTATGACTGTGTTAGTCTGCATGAACCTGGCGTGTCTTCTCTTGTATCCACTGACACTGCTTTGATGGGAGCAGGTTTCATAATGTGCTAGGTTTTATTGTGTGCAATCTGAGTAGTGACACTACTGCCCCTTGCCTCTCTCAGATTCTCCACCGCCAGCTGCGGCCTCCCAGGAAAAGCCTGTCCCCAAGCCTGGAGCGCATGCGTACTGCTCGCGTGTCACAAGCCATCCTCAAACTCCCTGGAGCAGAAGGACCCTGAACGATGACTTGATATGCTATGACGTTCATAGTTGGATCAATGAGGTGTCCATGTATTGATTGCTTCGTGGTTTCCCCCATTGAGGTGCGTTCTTGCGCTTCCACCTGGACAGTGTAAAAGTGGAAATAATATCAGCTATATTCCCAAGCTGTAATCAAAGCTTTGGATACACCTCACACAACCCCCATTTCACCCTCCGTTCTTGCATATGTTCTCTCTCGCCCGCCTCTAGAGGACAGGCATGGAAACAAATAGGGCTATACGGGACAAGCCAGGTGACAAGGAGAGGGAAAAACAGCGACAGCTAGAAAGAAGGACCAGGATTACGGGTACTAGGAGAGCAACACGGAGGGGGCAGCAATAGGGTGAGAGAACGGAAAGCCGCGACGGCAGGGTGACAGAGGAAAGACAGCAGGAAAGAGAGGAGACTAGATTGTCACTCCTATGTATTACTCCCCATGCAAACCTTTTCTAACTTCGTCTGTCTAGGCTCCCGCCTCCTACTCTCACGGCCTTATTCTCCCTCCCTCCTCGGTCCTGTCCCACCTCTCCCTCACTTTCCTTGCCTCTCCCGCATTCCACCGTCTCACACTCTCCTTGTCTATCCCATCATGGATCCGTCGTTCATCTACCACTTAGTGCCAGCCCTGTGCGTCTCCTCCATGGTCTCTGCTTCCTGCTCTTAATTGCTTCCCCTTCTCTGTCCGTTCTCACACTCACCCTTGCTGCAGCATTATCCCGCTTACTTCTGTTACATGCATTCCCCCTCTTTGTGTTCTCCACCTCATGCTCGCTCTCTCTTTCTCTCCTCTCTCCTTCCCCTTGACCACATTCTTTGTCTCTGCCTCTTGCCTCATTCTCTTTCCTTTTCTCATGTCCTTTCTTGGTTTCTCCATCATTGTCTGTACCAATCTCTACTATGCATTCTAACTTTTCCTGCAGATATATTCCTCTGGGTGTTCTCTGTTCCCTCTCTTGTCCTTCTTTCCTCTTTTCCCATCTGTTCTTTACTTCTCTTATCGTGCACACCACCTTCCTTGTCTCTCCTCTCTCTGTTCTGCCTATTTTCTCTTTACTCCCTTTTTACAATCCCACTACCTCTACGTCGTGTTCACTCTGTACTCAGACTCTTACCTCTCACATGCTCTCTCTCTCTCTCTCTCTCTCTCTTTCTCTCTCTCTCTATCTCTCTCTCTCGTCCTTGCTCGGGCTCCATCATACCATCTGTCCCCGCTTTCTCGACCCCCATTGCTCCCCTGGCACTGCTGCCCTATGATAACCGCCAGTGTTGTGTCAGGGTCTAGCAGCAAGACTTTATAGGTTCATCTCTTTCACTGTGATCTCCATCGTTTTCCTGTTGAATTTTCCTGCTACCAAAATATCAACTGCCAGGGGGAAGCATGTGCTGACTGTCAATGCGCAAGTGGTTTGAACGTAAGAGTGTACGATAGTTAAATACGTTAATGCACATGCTGCACATTTTGCATAAACACTCGTTTCTGAGTCAGACAATGACTACATGTGGCGTCTTTATTACACATGCTGTTTTGTGTCTGTCAAAGTCTTGAAAGATGTACAACCTACATGAGCTTTTGAAGTGATTGTAGCTTGTCTCATGGCAGTTGTAGCATAGCCAGAGTACTGGCTTGCAGAAGAACAGCATACTGCATTCTGGTACTATTAATCCTGCATTTATAATATGTTCAGGAATTCAAAACAATGTGCTAAAAAAATGTTACATGACATGATTTGAAATTATGTTTCAGCATAATTTTAAGATCACGCCTGTTCATAAAGTAGCACTAGATTGTAATCAAAGTAACTACCAACATTGCACAATCATATTTGCCTCAATTCGATGTGTTCATGTTTTATTTGCACTAGAAAAGATTAAAACAAAATAAGACTACGTGTTCATAATGTATCATATTTGAGTCGTCCTTGCACAAGAAAGAAATACCATCCTTATATTCCCTTCTCAAAGGAACAAAAGAGAATGTCCTTGGTTACATTTATCCTGTGTTTAATACACAGTTTGCCAACATGTGTTTCACTCTATAGGCCTATTGTGTTTATATGATCTATAGTGATCTTCTTCAGGGCAAACATTTGATCATTTTAGATGTGCTGTCCATTTAGTACTTTCACAATATGTAAAAATGATGTGTCTACTTGTAGTACTCAACCATAATTATTACGTTCACATGAGAGATGCTCGGTGTGAAAAATGGGTAGTCTTCTGTATTACTGGCTTTAGTACCCCTTCGATTTATCATGTCTAGCAGTGAGTTTGCATGCAGATTACAGTTATATGTCAGAGGATTTTTTTTTTCCAATGAAATGTTTTCATCACATATAGCAAGGCACACATTTATAAAGATGCAATAGGTTTTTGTATAACCTACATACATGCAGGCATACGTTTGAGTTAGGTACCTGGATGTAGTGCTTGTCCTTTGCAGGTAATATTTGGCCGCTTACCAGTAATCTTAACCAAGTAAAAACAATAAAGTAGGGTATTCAAACAGTGCCTTTATTCTCAAAGGTATCCCTTGTGTTGACACATTTTTTCGCCCTATTCCAGGTCTTTTTCAAAGCTGGGCCCTAGGACGGGTTACATCAAGTCACATTTTGCATACATCATTCATAAAGCTGTATGTTGCAAACGTAATCAGCAAGGTATGGGTAGAGAGTTACCAATGCCCATTATTACAGGTGAAACATGTATAAACTAACCCCAAATAGGCATAGCAAAATTGAATGATGGAATTTAAAGGGGTTAGTGATGGGGAGAATCGCATGGGAAGGATAAGAGAAAATAGAAAGGGGGAGAGGGAGAGAGAGAGACAAATAGTCCATGCGTATGTGTGGTTACCATTGATAATGAGAACAGTGTTACTGTTGAGTTAGTGATAGCAAGAATTCCTGGAAATGGCTGGATCGTTTGGAATAGCAATCCCTGTTGATAGTGCACTATTAATACAGCATCTTCCACAATGAACAGATACATGGAACACATGCAGTGTACATAGCGGATCATTATGGCAGAGGTGCCCGCATCCTGTTTGTTTCTATCATTCAGGATGAAGACATGCTGAGTGCAATTGTGTATGTGTGGGGTGGAATCTCAGGGTGCCTGTAAGGAAAAATAAACCTGATATATGTTTGGCCATAGATATGCGTGTAACAATGATATAGAAGTGCACAACTGTCCATTATCGGATGTTAGAAGAGTGGTCTGGCCCTTAATATATAAAGATTCCAGTTAGTAGTTACAAGGAACATAATCCAAGAACGTTCAGCCTTGGTGATTAACAAGCAACACAAAGGTGTGTAATTCACACACTCGTTCCTGTAAATGGACAGAGGTGTCCCTTAGTTATTGATAATAATAGAAATAGGTATGCTTGAGGTATGGAGACCCCCTATGTGTGCTGAGCACCTACGGGCTCCTCATTACCTAAAAAGGGTACATTTGCATCAATTCTGCCGGGCAACAGTATGCAGTATTCATAACAATGACTACATGTGTGTGATCAATTTGAGTGCATGCTGTTGCTAAGCAATAATACACAATCTATGAGCGAGCGTTCTAGTCAAAAGACAGCAGCGTTGCTAAAGAATTGCTGCAGGTTCGTTAGTACTGAGACAGAGCACCCTTACCTGTGCAAAGTAGTGTGGTGCGTGCCCGTGTTAACGCAGGATCACAAAGCCTGGTGGCATGCCACAATCAAGTTAGATTGCGGCCGCCATTAGGTTTGTCCACATAATAGTGATGTGGCAGTGACGACACGCGCATGCACATGACGTCATGCTCCGCACATAGACAATGCAAAGAGGCCATATTGGAAGGGGCTAGACTTATTACCCCTGGTTGGCTTGAATTCGTCTGATTAAAACATAAGTTGCATATGGAACATTAACCGTTAATAAAACATGGTACTGCAAGATAAAATAACGGTACGCATTGATAGAACAAAATATTATTATTATTATTCACCTGAAGTATTAAGTCCGCCTGTGCTAATATATAGATTGAAACTGCGTATTGAAGACTAAAGTTGCAGATAACATCACTGTGATTACAAATATAAACATGGTTGACTCAATGGGGATACTCATTCAGTTGGATACTGAGTTGAGCGTGAGTTAGAGCAATGTACGCATAAACAAATCACATTGTGAAAGTAGGTTCCTTACCAGCAAAATGCCATATTGTGAATATTCTTGCTTCGTAGCAATGGGGCCACCGATTAATTTTCAATCCATTTGTATTAAACAAAGTCAATTACTTTCGAAGTGCACATCATTATAGAACTTCAATATTTCAATGCCATTTGCCCAAAAGATGGCCGCAGGCATGGAAACAGAAGAAGGATAAACCGAAAGGGAAGTAGTAATCACAAACAGTACAAAAGAAACTGGCACACGAGTTAGTGTCAGTGTTAGTGAAGTTAGTGCTCAAAACACTAAAAGGAAATAATATTCCAAATACCAAAGGATTAACATGAATATTTTGTTGAAGACGGAGTGAATTTTGGTTCATTATTTTTTATTTAAAATTGGGCGTTAATTCGATATTTTCATTGTTTCAAATATGCGCACATGCGATTGATACTATTTTTCAATATAGAGTACACACAACAGGACTTGTATCATTATTAGGACCAGTACGTTAGCTAAGTGAATCAACATGGCAACCGCAGTAGACATAGTTGTGGGCCTCGCTATCCCACAAACCGACATGAAGTAATGTAAACAGGGAGACGAGACAGAAACACTAGGACCACCTGGAACAGGACACGCGGCCACAAGTAAGCGTGCAAGAGAGTCCCTTGAGGGGGCTGCATTATTTTCAATGTGGACACGTGAGTCCGCATGGAGGTGCGGAAACTAAACGGCAAATTAGAGAAAGGGATTTATTATTATTTTTTTGAAGTATACTGTGCGGCACATAAGGACCTCTTTAAGCAGAATTAACCACAGTGAGCTTCATTTTATTCATATTAGTCAAGAACACATGAGCACGTTTAAATCAATTTCGGGCTACATTTGGATTCAATTTCCAAACACTATTGAGTAAACAAATGAAAAGTATAAACCCTGGTGTTACATGTAGTGTATTTCAATTTACAGGGATTTAACCCATGACAAACCCGTTATCAACAATAGAGACAGACTAAAGCAATATGAGTATTGAACAGGAAGCATTAGGTAAGAAGATGTAAATCACTACTCACACTTACCAAAATTTAAAACCTAAAACTTTCTTACACTTTATGAACAACATGAAAGTGGTAACTAACTAATATTTTTTGCAAACATTTCTCTCTCTGTGTTTATGTTATATTTTGTGTGTTTTTTCATAACCCTCAACATTCCGACGCTTCACCCCTCCCAAAATGGCCATCCCATTGAACGTTTATTGTAATGAAAAAATGTTTTGCTTATACTTAATGTCAAAAAATGGTTTATTATATTTTTTTGTCATTTTATTTGTACTTGACCGTACATGTTTGGTTCATGTTTGAAATTTGTTAATTGTTTATGTGTTTTGGAATTTTTCTATAAATCAGCCCTGATTTGAAAAAGACGATGTGTTCGTCGAAACACGTGTAATCATAAAGGGCAACTTAAAGAGTACAATTAAGTTGTTTAAATAAAAGATATCCATCTTTTACAAAATCAAGAGAAGGAGAGTCTGGTGGATTTTTTCTTCTCAAAGCATAAGGGCGCATGAGAGAAACAGTAACCAAAAGTTTGCTTTTGTGTCTTAATCAAAACGGAGTTGAGGAACCGGAACTCTGTGGTTACAATCACATGCGACCACGAAAAAGCGAAAAAAGTCCTAACAAAACAGTGTAGTATCTGGAAATTGATAGGGCGCTGAGGTTGTTCAAAGGTAAGCCCAAACAAATAAGGTTCCTCGAAAGGTATTCTCTTTTAAAACCAAATGTGCCCCTATGATTGGCGCAGGCTAAGCCTACTTTAATTAACCAATCCAAGGTCCCCACCAATAATCTTCTGTTATGCGTGAGGTCATAACCAGAGTGATTTGCAACAGGAAATGTTAAGGGCTGACAACATGTACTAGAACATCTCACCCATCTTCTTGTCTGTTGTAGATCAAAGAGTCTTTCTGTTAATTGAGCTCTCTGGGGCTCCTGATCAAAGTGCAGGTCTCCCTTGTAGTTTGTAGCGAAAACAGACTTTCTGTCTACATCAAATCACATACTTCTTGCCACTGCAGAGGTTGCCAAAGGGGGTCCCCCTGCATAGAATGCCTGCTGTAAACAATTGTCTGTGACATGACATTCACTGCCCATAATACCCCAGAGGGGTGGGAGGTAGCTTCAAGTTGACACATTGCATATCAAAGAGGTGTTGGTTTCCTCTCCCCTTTTGTCAGTTCTGCGATCCGGCCTCTCGCAGGCCTCAAAATAATATCTCTAGTGGTTTAAATAAATATACCTTCAGTCAATCAAATATTTATTTTCAGTAAATTAGGACATAACTGATAAGCAATCTAGTATTATATACATAAATGCTGTCTAAGGTGGCACAGAGTGTTTATATCGCTCAAATGAAATGATTTTGTCACATGATTCAACATAGCCAATTAGACTACCAAATGTTGACGTTCCATCAATCCTTTTTTTAAAAAAAACAACAATGGTGCTGAACTAACAAAGAGTGAACGCCTCACGACGAACACATGGATACTGACAATAAGCACGGCACCTAGGAATGAATGGATAGGTCTCACCAAGAGAGCACAGGACATTAGGGCCATTGCAGATACGCGTTTCTAATACAGATCATATGCAGATTATTACTAGAATTCTTTTTTGCAATGTAGGTACTCATCAGAATACTAATACTTGAATGATTAGGCAAAAAGATACAACATTACTACAAAGGAAACCCATAAATACAAGCAATGTACCGCTTAATGTCTCGTAGGAAAGGAAAGTTTTTGTTCTTTTTAATATCTCTTTAATGAATGACCACACATCTATAAATATAAGGGAACTAAAGCTAAATTCCTATATGTACATTTTTGTAACCGACACTGTGACCAATATAACATATATGTTTTCTTCACAGAATGAACATTCCTTCCAGTCACCGGAACTGCTATGGAGTGGTTTGAAGGAATGGTACTTTGAAAAAAAGTAAAAAAAAAACTGATTGTTTTGAGATATATTATATTGCTAAGGAAATAATGAACTACTAATAAGGAGCAGATCATTACCATTTCTGAGAAATACGTTGTTCCATATTTTGCAGGTCAGAATGGCACAAATGGATTAAAATACATAGAGGGAGAAATATGCAAACAGCCCTTCAAAACCAAATTATTTTTTCAACTACCAGCATGCTCCTGAAGAATGTTCTAAAAAGAGTGTAAATAGTAACAAAAACATGTGCTATCGAGCTATTTCTCAATGTTGTATAGTAGAATACAGCTTACATTGTTTGACAAGTGGATACATAAGATAACTGATTGAGACTGAGACATAAGAGCAATGAACAAAGCAATATTCCCTTTAGAAGAATGTTGTTGAAAGTAACTAATTCACAATGGAAGGATCGATCCAATGAAAATCGTCTTGTTAAATCTTGCTAAAATACAGAATTAAAGTTTTTGCACTGTATATGTATTTGGTGTACAGTTGAAACCACTACGATGGTACTTTGTTTGTATTTTTGAGTCTGGTTGAGGCTGTTTCCTTGATACCTATCAACCGGAGTGTGCTCTTTTGGTTTTGAAAGATACAATTCCCTGTGCCAACATCTCAGTTGGTTTAAGAGGGTTGTGGTACCCAGTGAATGGCTGGTCGAGATCTTACCGCTCCGGAAGGACGCCCTGGCACAAAGTGCACTCAATGGTTTCAGTCCCTGTGGGATTAATTGTGTGGTACTTGACATATTATTTGGTGAGGAGGATTCAGTGCACTCACATAAATCTGCAAAATTCCTTCAAGCCCCTTACATTTTTCCTAGACCTGAGAGAATGATGGCCATGTGGGCATTCATCCCACCCTTCATTGTTCTACAGAGGAACTCCTTGGCCTGCCTTGCACCCTTATTTGGCTGTGTGCCTCCTCCCCTTCCCGACCCCTGTGCTAATGAACCTTTCCTCCACTGCCCACTGACCTGTAGGCCACTCCTCTTCTCTTTCTGCTTTCTCCACTCCTGCATGCTACTCCTCCCTTTCCTTCTGACTCCCTGTTCCATCTGTAAGTTCATTTTCTTTCCTTCACCTCCCCCCCCTTCTCCTGCCTCCCTTCATCAACCCAATGCCACCACTAGTCCCATCATAAACCCCAGTAGCCATTGTAGAAGCGGCAACATAGTCCGGGTGCCACATCATCAAATCAGACATTCTATAACTCAGCCAACTTAGAAAACAGCAAATATAGACATCTGAACCTTCATTGCCATGTAAGAGCTTGTGGTAATCATTGCCCGAGTAACCCAAGCCCACGGGAGCATCACAAAATCATCCAAATCCTCGCATCAGCTCCGATTCAAGTGAGGCGCCCTATGATGCTTGCACATCTAGTGGTTGAAGATTGCCAGATGTGCTTTCTGGAGATGCTCCCAGTCTCCGATGTGAGGGACCTTTGCCCTCATTCCTGTGCATAGCCAGATTTCACTTTGAAAGTCCCCAATGCACATGGGGGTCTTGGGAGGCAAGGAATGGGCTGGCTGCAGTTGAAAGAAACTCACTGCCAGCCTCTTATCACGTACTCAATTGCTCGAGAAGTCTCAAAAGTTACACATGTCTTGGCCCAGTGTCACCAATTGGGCGGGAGTAATGGGGTGCGTACCCCTTCCACATGAGGTCAGTCATGGCCCCTGGCAGCATTGCTTCATCTTATATGCCTGAGCTACAACATTGGAGACCAGGAGCAGGGGAAAGAGGGTCAAAATAACGGACCTCTTCCCCACCTAATCATGCCAGGACCACAGCAACCCCAAACCTGATCTCTCTATCCTGTTCTTAACAACACTGCAAACTCTTTTCCACTTTCTCCCTTTGAACTTTTGAAAGCGCTCTGAGACAATCTCGGTAGGGCAGCACTGTACACAAGTTTAAATAGACGAAATAGATCAGGCGCACGGAGCAAAGCGCTTCCCTTTTTTTGGATCGGTGTGCACTGTGATCTGTGGCAGACTCGGACCTGACTGCATTCACCATTTAGATTGACTGATAAAAGTGAAACTACTTAGTGGCAACCATTTCACACGTTCTGTGAATCCGCCCCATTCTGTTCTACTTCATGAATTTCACACGACTTTCTCACATGTAAGTGAAAGGGGCACTACTACCCTGGAAACTGTTTAGTAAATTGGGCTCAGCGTCCTTTCTGTGAGCAGCTGCATCTCCCTCGAGTTCCCGTCTTGAAGCGCCTCCGGGCTGGAAGAAGCTCAGTATCGATATTGGCCGCGCGCGGGTGGAACATGATGATTGTGTTAAGAAGTAAGTGGACATGCCAGCCGCTTACTGAGAATGGCTGAGGGAGCCGCCAAGATGAACGCAGGCAATCCAGCATTTCTGCATCTCTGGGGGAGCAGCGATCCTACTACAACTTGCTTTAAATTCGGGATGCATTATAAGTGTTACTCTCCGTGTCAGGCTCCTTGCTGAGGTACTCCTTTTATCTGGCCATGTTAGGAACACTTCAGTTAGATAACTGGGTGCCTATACGGCCTTCTAGCTCAGGTACAGTTTGGTGTAATCAAGGCTGAAACTCTCCATAGTGGTGTCTAAAACGTTGGGCCTTATGGCAGCGCTGGCATTTTTCTCAGTAGTATTACTGCCCTTGTTTACACCTTTGCGGTAATCTCAGGGTGCACCATCGCATCAATGGATTACCACAGTTACGGCAGTGACTGAAGGACGATTTAGTGAAATACCACTGAATGTATTTCAGTAAATCGCCCTTTTTCCTGTAAAACATAGTTGTGTAACCATCTCCATCCTCATCTTGAGGATGACATTAACTTATGTAAAATAACTGTGTCATACCCTTACTGTGCAGATTATTATAATGCAGAGAAGGGTCATTACTAGCCCTTCCCTGCATTGCCTTGCTCAAAAGTTGGAAACTGCCTACTTACAACTCTATTAGGGGTCCCCTTGGATACGTTTTCTGTAGGGAACACACGCTTGTATTCTGCACTTTCAAATTCCCATTCCAGAACAGTGAGCAAGGAGTCCACGTCTGGATTTACCTGGTAATTTAGTGTGAAGCCCAAAGTTACTTAATATGTAAACCAACAGGGGTTCTGGGAGTCGGTGTACCAGCATGAACATAGGCCATTGCTCTGTTCTTGGGTGGATGGCCCCCGGGAAAGTCTCAACCAAGTCTTTAGCCCACTGTCCCATTCACAGAGGAGCAATCTCCCTGCATATCAGTCTTTGTACTGTCCAAAGGCAGTGCAACACTGAAATGCTGGGCAATTCTCCTTTGAACAAGATTATCAACAACAACCCCAGACATGTTTTTCGGCCTAGTCGGGCATCATCAGTGAGGTGGAGGTGTGCCTCTCTAAGAAAAGTGAGCAAGGAGTCCACATCTGAATTCACCTGGTAACTTAGGGTGAAACTCAAAAGTTACTTAATATGTAATACAAGGGGGTTCTGGGAGCTCCTCTACAAACACGAGCATGGCCCATTGACCTGTTCTTGGGTGGATGGCCTGGAGAGATTCTCAACCAAGTCTTCAGCTCACTATGTAGTCTGACAACTTAGGGTACACACAAAATATCAAGTAGCTTGTGATGCAGGAGAACACTATTTCCCCCTGCATACTTATTTAGATCAGAAGCCTAAGTTCCTTGAAGGGGGGACCTGATTTTTTGGTGCTTTCCTGCATTTACCTAACTTCAGAGCACCGAACAAATGCAAAGCAAAGAGCATATTACATTTCCTCGCCTAAGCATTGGCAGGCCCACTAAGCAGTTCCCTATTTAAGCAAACTAACATGTTAGTACATTTTTCTCTTCACTCTAAGTAACCGAAAAAGCAAGTGGAATGACATTTCTCCTTCCAGAATGTAACCATCCTTATCTGGTCCCAGATCCAATGTATCCCATGCTGGACCCAACAGGAATCCGGCACTACACTGACACCAGCAACTGCATGGCCATCCTTTCTCCAAAGGAAGGTCACACATTGGCCACGGAAAATGGATCAAGGCACACTGACACATTCCATTTTTCCCCACAGAGTTGTCCATTGGCAGAGAGAGGTGCCATGGGGCTCTACTTCATTCTGAAGGCATGTTTCCCACTGGTAAGTGGTAACCATGAATTATCGCTTTGGTGTAGCAAGGAATCAGAATTGAGTCTGAGTCTTTTAAAATATGTAGTGCATTAAAGCACATTTAAATGTCATATGTATCCAGGGTAAATGTCTTGGCTTTCCCATTCCTAGCTAATCATAGCAAAGTACATCTTACCTACACCGCTTAGGTGCATGAGAAGCTGGATGTGCTTGTAGGAAGCACAGAGCATTACCAACATGGGTTTCTGTGACGGCCCCAAGTCATTCCATTCCAGGTCATTGGCTGCTGGCTGTTATGGCACACTGTCGCCAAGCAACATTCTCCTAATCTGATTGGGCCACCATAATAATTCTTTCGCCTGGTTCCGCCGGAAGGCGCGAGCCGGCTCCATTCTCAAGGCACCATATTAAGGCACAGAGCCTCTCCTGTGCCTGTGTTCTCGAGAGTGCAGCTGATCATCGGATGGGCTGGAGCCCATCCCCTGCCTGCCGCACCTCAGCTGATCGAGCCGATGAGGGCCAGCTGACTTCTTCATCGCACCACCCATTGATAGGACAGGAGTCCTGCCTCTCAGAGGGTGAGGCTTCCGGGTACGTGCACCCAGACAACAAGCAATTTGTGTTGTAAATGCTTCTGTTGTGCATTTTTCTGCATTTCCGTGGCTTCCGACCGCGTGGGGGTCACTCCAAGATGGCCGCCGCCTGTTATGGCACACTGTCGCCCAGCAACGTTCTCCTAATCTGATTGGGCCACCATAATATTTGTTTCGCCTGGTTCCGCCAGAAGGCGCGAGCTGGCTCCAATCTCAAGGCACCATATTAAGGCACAGAGCCTGTCCTGTGCCTGTCCAGTGCCCAGGGCCAGAACCCCTGGCCGGCTTAGCCGAACTAATAACAAGTATCCTGGTAAGCTGTTTAGTAATAATCTAACCTGGTCAACACTCCACCTGACTCTTTTAACCCTCTTGGGACCCTTTTGGCGATCTCTGTCAGCCAAACATTCCCTGTACCCGGGCTGTGCCCGCGACTTCCTAGATGATTGACTCGGGCTCAATCATTGTCCGCACTAGCCGCGGCACACACCCTTCTGGATTGTCACTTCGTCCTGCATATCTTTCTTCCGTTGTAAGCATTGCAATGCCATTGAAAGTATCCTTCAAAAGCCCTGCCTTCCATTGGTCACCCCTGCTTGCACCTTTACGTTCACACGTGCCTGTACCCACTCATTGCATGCATATTTACCTCATCTCAACACGAGGCTGTACTGAATATGGCACTCGATAATTACATTTAACCCATGCGCAGCCCACCATTTGATTGCCTCCACTTGATAGTTACATTTAACCCATGTGCAGCCCACCATTTGATTGCCTCCACTTGATAGTTGCATTTAACCCATGTGCAGCCTACCATTTGATTGCCTCCATTTTATTGTTGCATTTAACCCATGTGCAGCCCACCTTTTGATTGCCTGCATTTGATTGCTGCACTTAACCCATGTGCAGCCCACCTTTTGATTGCCTGCATTTGATTGCTGCACTTAACCCATGTGCATCCCACCTTTAGATTGCCTCCATGTGATAGTTGCACTTAACCCATGTGCAGCCTACCATTGGATTACCTCAATTTTATTGTTGCATCTGATAGTTGTACGTAAGTGTAGTGTATCCTGCATAGTCCATTCACTGTGCCTCTATAGGCTACCGCTTCTTACTGACATTTGTACCTTGCGTGCCAGTCTATCCTGTATCTTGCTACACTCACCTGGCTACTGTACCGACCCCTTGTTTAGGTTGACTGCTCCCAGTCTATCTCCACTTCACTCTACCACTGACATAGCCTCTAAAATGCGTTGTACTCCTGGTACGCACCCACACTACTCTTCCTCATTTGCTAGTACATTAAAGCATGCACACCTGTCTACTCTACATTTCGCGCATGTACTTACTGCTCATTCTTCAGGCCCTAACTTGGTCTCCGCTCTTCCCTATCACCGCTCAGCACCACGTCTCGCCCTCTCCCACAACTTGTACAACATCACCACACAAACTACCTCTCGCCTTCCTCATGACAGATCCCAATCCTTATCTAAACGCGCCGTCTCTCTGGTTACTATATTTTGCCACCAAACCTACCCCTAATCAACTATGCCCCACTCTCATTAGAAACTCGAGGCTCGGCACGCGCCTGTGCCACCTACCGCCCCGCCAATCTACAACTTTCAACAACAGAGCTACACCCGTCAGACACCATACTGTGCCCAACATAGGCACATTGTATCTGTTTGTGAGTTATCACTCCTCTCTATCTCAGGCACACACCGCTGCCAATAGTCCCCCACTGCCTCACTGCACCATATCAACATCACCAAACCCATCCAGTCATCAGTGTGCCACATCAGTTAGAAACCAAAGATTAGCTTCCAGATGTCATCACTGGTCCTACCACCTGAACAACCCTACTATTGACAAAATCTAGCGATAACAAAACTACATCCCTCTCGGCCCCTAAAATTGACTCTGCCCTTCTTGCTCACAATACCAACACTGTCTCTAAACTTAAAGGCGCGCTCATCAACGCACGTTCCATCCCCGTGCATGCTCTAGATATTGCGGACTTCATCGTCACGGAAAACCTTGACTTTCTCGCAATCACTGAAACTTGGCTGCATGCGGCCTCTGGCCCTGCCTTGACCTTGGCCTTCACCGACAAGTACTCCATTATCAGGTGTGACTGGGACACCAATCAAAATAAGGGGGGAGGATTAGCCTTCATATTTAAGAGCTCCCTTAACCTCAGACCTGTCAACGGCCTGCGGCTGCCATCAGCGGAACTACTCTCTATCAAACTGCCGTTCTCACCTAATCACACTGCCACAGTACATCTCATCTACAGGCCCCCTGGCCCTACCTCTTCATTCGTGGAGGACATCTCATCCATCCTTGCTACGAGTTCCAAGCCCAATTCGCAAATCATTATAATGGGCGACCTCAATGTAGGTTACCAGGACTCGAATGATGCCAAAGCCATTGACTTAGCAAGTGTTCTGGCCGACTTTGGCCTTACACAACATATTAGTGAGCCTACCCATATCAAGGGTCGCACTCTTGACTGAGTCGCAGACATGACCTGTGCACTCAATGTAACCTCTGTGTCTCCATGCGTTTGGTCTGTTCATCACAAAATATTATTCTCCATTAACTCCAGTCCACCTACAGATAAACCTAACCTTGCCCCTGCCACTTACACACGTAACAAGAAGGATATTATGGCTGAGAAATTACTCCCACTTCTCCTCCCTCTACTGAACATGGCGTCCTCCACTTGCGCGGACCCCACAGTTCTAGTAGATACCTACAACCGTGCTATGGTAAAAGCTCTCAACACCACTGCCCCTCTCAAATTACGCACAAAAAAACCTTGCCACCACCTTAATACCTGGTTCACCCCTCTCTTAGGTAACCTGCGTAAAGAAAAAAGAAAAGCTGAAGCATATTGGAAAAGCTCACCTTCTCTAGTTAACAAAAATAACCTTACCACAGCCTCCCTTACCTACAATAGAGGCCATCCTAGCTTCTAAAAAGGAAGTGTACAACAAAAGGATCTTACAAGCCCAATCAAATACCAAGGAACTCTTCAAGATCCTCAAGGAACTAGAGTCTCCAGTTGCCCAGCTTGATACGTGCACCCCTGACACTGAGTGGTGCTCCAACATTGAAAAAGCACTATTAGACAAAATTGCCTTGCTCCAAGCCAAAATTAATTCCAAAATAAATCCACCTTTATGACGCAACGGGTAACCCCCCCGCCTTACAAAACTCCCTCACATAATCACTCCTATAAACCTTCTAGCTTCACACCCCTTCCCATTAAGGAAGTTGAAAATATTATCATGAAGCTCAAGCCTTCCAATTGCCAAGGTGACGCTTGCCCTGCACCGGTCATAAAGGAAGCCGCACATGATCTTGCCCCATTCATTTCCTCATTCATTAATGCCTCCTTCAAATCGGCACTGTACCTGACAACCACAGGGATGGGATGCGTGGGTCATCCCTTTAATCAAAAAACCTAATCTCGATCCAAGTAACCCCTCCAACTACCGGCCCATCACCATGGTGCCATACCTACTCAAAATTCTGGATCAAGCGGCTTATCTGAAAATCCAGGACTACCTCAAAACCAACAATCTACTAGGGGTTAGACAATCCGGTTTCCATCCCAGACACGGCACGGAGACAGCCTTAATTGATTTGAAAACCCAAATCAAGGACCTGAAAGACAAGTGAATCTTGAAGGTGAGGAATCTCAAGTGTCCTTAAGGGACTCAGTGCCCTTTGTCCGATTTTGGCTCGCGTGCAGCCATCGGGAAACCTGCCACGGTTCAAGCTGCGGCATACTCTCCTCCCTGGCTAGGACTGCCCTGAACTCTGCCACGCTTTGGGGGTGGCCCTCTCCACAGCCCCCAATGCCCCCATGCTCCATTCAAACTTACCATGTTACTAGCTGCACCCAGCCTTTTCAGCAGGGCCCCAAGGATGGCTGTGAGGAACAGATCATTCCCTTTATTCGACAGATGTACTCTGTCCATCGCATAGTGGCAAGGAAGCGAATTCAGGCAAGTGTGCCTCACGAAACGAAACCCCTCTGCCTTTGCAAACCTCTCAATCCCCTTGTTGAGCCTGCGTCGGGACTTCTCCATACCCCTGTGCGAGCCCGTCCCCTGCCATTGCAGCCTGGGCACGACCTCTGACCAGATGATTTCGGTGCCCGGCAACTCCTGTGCCAGGGCACGGAGGCCGACCTGTATCTTGGCCCACAATCGACCCCTTCCCATAATGGCCAGGTCATTGCCTCCTAAATGCATCACCAGCACCCTGGGTGCAGGCTTCCACTGCAACCGTCTGTGCACCGCAGGTAACAATGAGTGCCACCGCATACCTGACCTGTCTAACCAGACCACCTTGTTCCTTTCCATTCCCACGTTGAGGCCCAGGTGCCATTGGCGGGCCGCGGCCTCCGCCCGTGTTATAAAGGAATGGCCTACCATCCATACACTCTCATTTGTGGGTTCAAAATGATTAAGTTATTATTTGGTCAGAGCAAACAGAATTTGGTCTGAGCAAATAAAACGGGGAAAAACACAAGTCCAACAACTTCAAATCAGTCCATTTTTGATGCGGCAGGTCCCCCTTATGTCCCACCTGGCCCGGATTGCCTGGTCTCCTGTGGCCCACATAAAGCTGGAAGTGCTTTGATTGCCATCTCCCTATTTTCTGAATGGCAGGTCCAGGCATGCCCTGTAAAAAGGCAGAAGTGGCTGCACCTATTTGAAAGCTGTGAGAGGACCAGTCCTGCCCCTTAACCCCCACTGCCCCCAAGGTGGTTGATAAAATCTTCCTGAACTGGTAGTTGGTGAGTGGAGTGCCGTTTCCGTGCATCAAGAGGGGGCCTGGGTGCTGGGCTCTCACAGTCATGTACCTTCTCAACAAAGTGACCGGGCAACAGCTGCTGCTGCTGGATTGGTGAAGCACAACCAGCTTCCCCCTTCCGCTTTGGTCTGTTTTACAGAAGCACAGTTTTATTGTTAAGACCCACTTGTCTTCCTCTGGCCTGAACTGTACATCACCCAATGCCAGAGCCCTACCAGAGAGATCTCCCTTTCCTGCTGCCACCAGTTCACTGATCCTAAAAGCCCCAAAGAATGCCAGTGAATATGCTGCCCTGTGCAGTGCAACCTCGAAACCATCAAAACATCTCAGGCAGTGCACCCAGTAATTTCTCAAGCAGTTCAAAGCTAATGGGTTTCCGAATGTCCTGTTTGGGCCCCTCCACCCAGCCCCATCCCTTCAAGGCTGTGCGCACCACAAACCCTTTGGTAGGATCACACAACCCTTGCAATTTGCAATGGAAAGCAATGGCCTCTAGTTGGCCCGTTGCCCAACACCTGCTCTTACCGTTACTATTAGCCCAGACAACAAATGCCCCTACCTGTTCTTCCAGGGAAACTCCCGCAATTTCTTGACCCTCAATCATGCTGATAAACTTAACGTAGCACTGCCGGTACCGGGATCTAATGCCTGGTGTGAGCAATCGCTCCCCCAAGTTCCAGAGCGCCTGGTCCACGTCACCAGCTGCCACCATTCGGCCCTGAACGCCACTCCCTCCATCTTTGTAGTCGGGTGTGCTGCCCGGAACTTGCACCACTGAAATCGAGAAAGAGCATCAGCAGCCACGTTTACAACACCCTGTACATGCCGTGCCCTGAATTCAATGTTCCTTCTCAAACATGCCGCCATCAATCTCCTGAGTAGGCTCAACACTGCCGAGCAAGAGGCTGACTGCAAGTTAATGGCCTGAACCACAGCTTTGTTATCGCACCAAAAACCTACCCTGCTGTTGCCCAGTTGCCTGGGTCACAGCGTTAGAGCCAGGACAATGGGAAATAGCTCCAAAGCCATTATGTTCTTAGTCCTACCCTTCTTGTGCCACTGCCCTGGCCATCTCTGGGCACACCACTCTTGGCCCAGAATAACCCTGAAACCTTCACTTCCTGAAGCATCGGAGTACAGCTGCAGTTCCTCACTGGTTTGCCAGTGGTGGCTCCATAACAGTACTCCATTGAAATCCGCGAGAAATGCCCACCACATGCGCAAATCCTCCTTCAAACCTGCCCCCTGGCAGATGTGATGGTGGGGTAGTGTTACCCCAGCTGTGGCCCTGGCTAACCTGCAGGCGAAGACCCTCCCCGCCAGGATAACCTTGGCTGCTAAGTTCAACTTTCCCAACAGTTGCTGCACCCTTTTCAATGTGGTCCTGTCTTTTGCTAAGGCAGACTCTATTTCCTCAATCAGCTCAGACACCTTCTCTAGTGGCAGCCTGCAAGACCCCTTCCTGGTAGCTAACTCAATCCCCAGGAAAGTCAGCAGCGTTGTGGGTCCCTGTGTTTTTTCAGGCCCCAGTGGAACACCCATCCTGGCCATCAAGCTCTGAAATTAAGTTAATGCGAGCCCACAATCCTTGGATCCCTCCTGACCCATAAACATGAAGTCATCAACATAATGGATCATGTCACCCCTTCTTTCCACCTTGCATGCTGCCCACTCTAGAAAAGTGCTAAATGCCTCAAAATAAGCACAAGAAATTGACCAACCGATTGCATGCATTTGTCCACATAGAACTGCCCCTCCCAATGAAATCCCAACAAGTGAAAGCTATCCGGGTGGACCAGTAGAAGTCTAAATGCAGAATCATTATCTAACCTTTGCTAGGAGTGCCCGCCGCCCTGTGGCAGCGACCATCAGCATGGCCTGATCGAATGAGGCATAGTGTACCGAGCACCGGTCCTGGTCCAGCCAGTCATTCACTGAGTCTCCTTTTGGGTAGGACAGGTGGTGGATTAGCATAAACCTACCTTTCTCTTTTTTGGGCACAATTCCCAGAATTGAGATAATACAGTTAGGAAGGGGGGGTTGGGTAAAGGGCCCGCCACCCGGCCCAATTCCAACTCCTTGCCAATTTTTTGTGTCACCACCTGGGGTTAGTTGAGTGCAGATGGCAGGTTCCTTGCCGTCCGCCCTGTCAAGGGACCCTCATTAGGGGATCTTAAACCCCTCAGAAAAACCTTCCCACAACAAATCCATATCCCCCAATCTTGGATACTCCTGCAAGAATTCCCAGAGCACCCCTTTGTCCACTGGGGATGGGCACATCGCCAGCCCTCTGTTACTGGCCCCCTTTATGCTGTCCCCCTGCTCTTGAAGCACCCTCTGTCTTAAAGCAGGACGTGATGGGGTGGCTGCCTTCACACTTGAAACACTGATGTGGAAACTTGCACCTGGGCCCCCAAGTGCAGGACCCTTTATTGAATGATCAACATGCCTTACCTGCTATGGGGCCCTTGCGTGCTCAATCCCCCCCTTTCTGTCCTGGGGGGGTGATTGAAAGGGCCGCCAGTCATTCTTCTTATTGTGTTCCCCTTTTGTATACCATGGCTTCTTAGCTCCCTTATACAGCTCATCATTAGGCCTGCTGGTCCTATTCTTACCTCCCATGAAGGCTACCCATGCCTCCATATCCTTCTGATCCCAAGTCATTTCTGGTACTAAGGCCATTTTCCTCCTAAATGCTTTATCATAATCAATCCAACCCGTGGTCCCATATTGCCTGTATTCCATCGTAATCCCCCTTTTGTATGTGATCAACGCCTGGCCAAGGGTAGGGAATTTTTCTAGCCAAACTGCTGACAAGAGATCAAAAGCTAATCCCCAATTCAGTATATTCTCTTCTGGCTTGGCCCTCCTCTGCCTTTTCTTGTGCTCCTCCCTGCTAAGATTAAAATCTGGGCCTGCATTTGCAGTTTCTAATATGCAAAAAATGTCAAATTGCTCCCTTGCCCAAATCCTTTGCTTAAATTCCAAAAGGATATGCCATGCTGATGCAGAACTGTCAGTTATTAAGGGCGCAATTGCAACCCGCTGGATAGTACCCTCAGCTCCCCCACCGCTAGGTGCATTCGCCTTGTTGGTTGGGACCCCTGTTCCCGCTGGCAACTGGGTAGCCATTGGGGCAAGCGTTGCTGCTGGTGGTACAAGGGGGACTCCATTTATGACTGTACCTGTAGTGCTGCTCTCAGTGTTTTCACCTGCCCTGCCTCCAGACTGCTGGCCTAGCTCTGATCCAGAGGCACCCACACTTTTCTCGGCTAGCACGTGTAACCCTGTGCCCCCATAAACAGTCTGGTTCTGCAAAGCCAGTGGACTAGGTTGAGGGAGTCCAATCTATGTCCCACTGGTCCCAATGACTGCCGGCGGCTGTGGTGGTGATCCCCACAGTTCCCCCAATACCGTGCTGGGTGTAGTTGGCGCAGGTAAAACCAATGCCCTTAGTCATTTTAACATTTCCCCTAAAGTCTCATTCATTCTTTCACTCATTCCTGCCATAACACCTGGAAGTGAACTCAACAAATCTTTGCTGGATGGGGCCAGCGGAGATAAAGTACCTGCAGGGTGGGAAAGGAGGGCCTGTATGTTCTGTGGTAGGTTAACCCCCACAATGGTTGCCTGTGGCGTAACATTCCCCAATGGGCTGGCCACTGGCTGTTTAGCCCTGCTCTTTCTAGCTGGCTGTTTCTTTGGTGTTGGTGCCCTCTGAACCAGCACCCCCGGTTGCAGTTGTAATACATCCTCAACAGGCAAAACTGTCACAGCCTTACCTTTTGCACCCTGTGTCGGCCTCTTAGTTTCCAGAGTCAAAGCTGCAGGTACCTGGGTAGGCGGTGGTGCGTCAGGCAGAAAACACACCTGTGCCAGGACAATCTGCTGGTGAGGAAGCAAACCTTGCCCCCCTTCCAACATTTTCTCTGCCCAGTCCTTCCCCCTCTGTCGCATCTGTTCCGGAAACTGTGCCATTAATCTGGCCTCATCCTCAAATTCGTCGTCTGAAGTATTCAAAACTATTTCAACACCTGAAAACATGTCTGGTGACCCTAATTGAGACATGTATAAACCTGTAGTTGGGTTAAAAAAGGGAAACCATCAATCACTGTATCTCGCTCTGTTGCTTCCCGCCCCCATTAGGGTTCCGCCTGGACCTTTAATTAGTGGAATACTGCCTATTCTTCTCCCCACTTCCTGCCCCTTAACAGGTTCTGTCTTGACCCTCCATCCTTGCCACCAGCAGGCCTCTTTGTTGGTTACATAAAACACCCTCCAGTTCCCTCTGCACCCTGCCCGCCTTTCCTGGTTATTTTCAGGGGAGTGCAAATCTGTTGACAAGACAAGCGGCAACCTTGGCAACCTTACCACCGAGTAGGCTCTCCTCACTGTACCTTGCTCCTTTCAATAAAAGAAATCTTTCCAGCTGGACTAACCTGTTTTGATAGAAAACAACATATGTCACTTCCACATTTGCTTTACAGTTAGCCCCTCCATGTTTTGTTCAGCAAGCACCATGTGATCACCCGCGCCTACCGATGGAAAAAACCTTGCCTCTTCGGGGGTATGAATCCTGGCGCAAGCGTATCCCTTTAATGTGTATAGAATCGATCCAGAAATTGCTAACGAGTGTTAATCCCACAGTTTAGGTCAAGTAATACCGATAGTGTAAGCTACCTCCCACCCAGTGCTGCCGCAAAAGTAAAGAGAGGTCACTCTATTCCATTGGTTGCATTTTTTCAAGCCTGTGTGCTTGCCCGCGTTATAAATGCCATATCATATCATACTTCAACGCGTGGCATACCATAACGCATGAAATCAGGTTACACCTCCCCATTACACGTTAACCCCCACTTCGGAAAAGATAAATGCCAGACCCGCAACTACGACCCCCAAAATTGCATGCAAGCGTCCCTCCTGGGAGGATAGCTCAGCGGCAACGTGCGCTTTTTGGAAGCAAGATGACACGAAGCAACACAGGTTCGATCCCCGGGTCCACGCTTACATTTAAACACTCTGGGTGTTTAAGCCCATTATAAATACGTAAATAAGACAAAAAAAAATTACGCAACTAAGAAAACAAATGATTCCTGTAACAGCGCCCGGTGTGTGAGCGCTTTAAAAATGTTAAATAAATAAAATAAAAATAAATAAAATTGCAGCCCCGTTGCCCAGCCCCTTGGGATGTTGTACATGTGTGAAGACACGGTTTGTTGCTAACAAAACAAAATTTAAATCCTGTCCATCCGTACATGTATACGGTGCTGCAGTCATGGCACGGTCAGCCCCTGTGCAGTTACTTCTTAACATTAATTCTCTACCCGCTTTCTATCGGAGTCCCACTTACTGAAGCCCTCCAGGAGGATACATGCGCGCCCCCACTGAGCAGCAGCTGACCCATAAGCAAAGAAATAGATGCGGCTGTCCGACAGTGCACATGACGGCAGAACATTGTGTGGGCGTGCGGTGAGCATAACATTTTTTATAAAAAAAATTCACCCAGTAATTACTACACATATTACAAAACAAAATTGCAGGCCCAACCCCGGCGTTCGGAACAACTAGGCAACCACGAGGCCGGCGGCAATTAAATTGTAACCGCGTGTAACCTCCATCGATCCGACTGCCAAATCTCGGTCCATAAACTTGTGGTGCGACATACAATTGAAACCCAAACAGACCCCGCGGCGCGGCGGCCGCCCTTGGTAAGACAACACGCTTGCACCGTGCACTACCAGTGCCCCCAAACGCACAGCCACCCATGCGGCGTGGTGGACACGAGCCTCGTGACACTACTGGTGCCCCCAAACGCACAGCCACCCATGAGGCGCGGTGGCCATCCATGGGTGAAATATCTATATTCTTCATCAGAATTCCTTGCCAAAAGGAGCCATGGCCCCAGCCTCATGGCAACAGTAGTGCCTCGAAAACCCACAGCAAACCCTGTGGCTCGGCGGCCGTCCACGGGTGAAAAATCCTTATTGAAATACGAAATTTCTAGTAATAAAAGCACCGTGGCCCCCAAACTCGTGGTACCACCAATGCCCCAAAACATACAGCAAACCATGCGGCGCGGCGGTCATCCACGGGTGACATATTCGCAGTATCAATACAAATGTGTAAAAACCAAACACCACAAAATGGCAGGCACAAAAAACGCTGTGGGCCCCGAGCCTTGTGGTACCACTAATGCCCCCAGAACACACAGAAACCCATGCGGCGCGGCTGCCGTCCACGGGTGAATTTATTGGCAATACAAACTAAACAATAATTACAACAACCCCTGCGGCACGGCGGCCGTCCAAGGGCAAATACATCAGAAAATGTCCGGCCCCGTGCCCCCTACGGCATGGGCCACCGCAACCCGCCACGGCAGTTCCCCCCAAACAAAGCGGTCCGTCTTCCCCTGGCCCACCACAGGGACAGTCGGCAATAACTTACTGCTGGTACTGTTCGAGGTGGGGTTTCACTGCAACTGCGCCACTGGACAGAATTCAAGCTGGGGAGGCACTGGAAAGAGACTGGGCTCCAGTCCCTCCCCAGCTTATAAGCAGTCCCCAGGGCGCACCGGAAGCTCGTGCCCTGAGAACTGGCTCCCCCCCTTCCTGCGGGAGTGGGGGAGAGACCCTGTAGAGGGGTGGGGTGGCCAGAGGGGCGTCCCGCTATGTGAGATGTCCCTCTAGCACCCCCTACGGCTGCTTGGACAACCCCTAATCCTTTATTATTGATGGGAATTATATCAAAGTCTCCAATGTCACTAAAACACTTGGAATCTACTTAGACTCTACTCTGTCCCTCAATAGACAAACCAATGCAGTAGTCTAAGCGACATCTTATACCTGTAAACTGATCACAGCGTGCCGCCCCTTCTTGACATCGGGCAACTGCCTGATCCTCGCTGGAACCCTCATCTTGTCCAAAATTGACTATTGCAACACCCTCTACTTAAGGACCAGTCAAAGAAACCTTGATAAACTCCAGGTCACTCAGAACAATGCCATAAGGGCAGCCCTCAACGTACCAAGGCGTTCTCACATTTCCAACACTAGACGCAATTTGCATTGGCTACCCATCACTCATCACATATCTCTCAAAGCACTTGTTCTAACTCACAAGGCCCAGAACAATGCAGCCCCTGCCTACTTATCCACGCGCTTTTCTCAACATACAGCAATCACACCCCTGAGATCTGCTCAGACTCACACATTGACTATTCCCAGTTTCAAGCTGCAGACAGCCGGAGGCTCGAGTTTCCCAGTCCTTGCGGCTAAGCTCTGGAACACCCTACCCAAGGCTCTCCGAAATGCTCCATACATCCACTCCTTCAAATCGAAAACCAAATTGTGGCTACATGAACTGGATGCCCTGGCCACCTCTCTATAAGCCTTTACAGTTGTCAATCCCTTTACCTACAAACTGGCTGTGTACTGTTTATAGACTCTTCATACCGTATACTTAGGTCCACTCGACTCTTCTCTATGTAATGTTCTTAACTGTTTGTAAATATGTGTAAAATGTATCTTTTGCTTTAACTTGTAACTGCCTTGCAAAACATGCGCCCAGATGTCCCGGGGAATGGTGCGCACTACAAATACAATAAATCCAAATAGCTCAGTGACCAGCTGGGGACGCACATTGCATTAGCGTTGTGGTAGTGTTTCACCAAGATATTCAAGAGATATTTAGAAGCGGAAAGTTTCATGCATCTACAGTATGACCGCACTCCATGGGGCATTACTCTCTGCGGACGTCAGGCACCGATTGTTGCTCTAATAGACTAGGTCCCCATGGACATTTCTCCATAATTTTGTGCAAGGGGGTGCGCATTGATGGGGCACTAACATTCTTCATGGTTAGTGTGCCCTGACGGGGTTGGTAAACACTTTCAGTAAAGGCTGTGGGGGATGAGGGAGGTTGAGGGTTCCCCCAACAGATTTTTTTTTTTATTATGTGCTGAAATTATGCATTTTGCAGCACCATTTTTATGAAAAATGAGATGAAAACCTATACATTTTATAATTGTTTCTCTACGGAAACAACACAAAGATCCAGTTAATTTTTGGATTCATGGGCAGTCATGCCTGATGAATTTTTTGAGAGGAGACGGCCTAAATATGATCTCAAATTAGTGTTTGCGACCAAGCTCAGAATAATTAAGTGGGGAAAATGTTTTAAAATAATGTGCTGAAATAATGCATTTTACAACACAGGGCCTGATTCATGGAAGTTTTAGAGTGGTGCAATTGCATAGGAAAACGTTCCATGAATCAGGCCCACCGTTTCTGACAGAAAAAAGAGGTACGAAGCCATACAATAGTTACTTTTCACACAAAAAACAACAACAAAAAAACCAGGACATGCCATACCATCAGCAGTACATTACATAGGAGCACTTTATATTATTTTCATGAGGCTGCGGCCACAACCTACCTATGCCAGTAAGCTTCATGCATATGAATTAAAGTGAACATTACTGGCATAAACAGGTTCTCACAGCAGCTTCATGCAGTGTGATGTGGAGTACTTTTCTCTAAAGAGAAACTAGCCTCTCAATTGGTGCATGATCCACTCTGAAAGCTTTAGAGTCCTGCACAAGCCTGATGGCCAGATATTGAAAACAGGAAGCACTACCCACAGATGCTGCTGCTCAGCATCAGGGACTTTCCTCCAATGATGATTTAGCTCCACATGTTGGTGTCTTCAGATTAATACCATGCAGATTGCAGCAAAAGTCTTCCGGACAGTCGGCTCCTATGTTAGGACAAGACTGTGTCAACAATGCTGTGGCAGCGTGGCAGTGCTCCTGCGTGGGTCGAAATACTGGCGGATGCCTGGAGGAATGGTGGTCTTCCTCAGGGTGGCCAGTGCGTCAGGACACGAAGGGAGTAGCAAGGGTTGTGGCTTCTCGTGTGTCTGAGGGTCTACATGCCACCCTGGTGAATGCAATGCATTCCCCAGGGCGATGGACAGAGCTGGAGGTATATGAGGTGACGACGGTTGGGAGCACAGGCGAGCAGACACCATTGCAGGCAGCTGCATTGGGGAGCCTTCAGTTATTCACTTACCTGACGAGTCCCTGCTGCCTCTTTCTTCTGCACAAAGAAGTCCATAAGACGAGCGACAAGCATGGGATGTCGCGCATTTTTGATGACCTTCATAGTATCAGCTTTTGTTCTACATCCTGACCCATCTGTCATTGGCCATAGATACTCTACTTCTGCTTTTCTATTGTTTAATTCAATAGTTAATCCACCCTTACTAACATGCCATAGTACTCTGTTCAATCTCACATCATGCTCTTCAACATCTTTGCCATATTTTTTATTTGTGGGTTTATATAGCGCTGATAAGCCCACGGGCATCCTTGATACACTTGAATAGCATTTTGGCATACCAATACTCCTGGTATCTCCTTTAAAAGATGGGGCATTATCAGCTGAACAAACTCTGCTTCAGATGCAAGTCCAAGGGGCATCCATCAGTATCGAAACATGCCAAATGAACATATACATTTTGGCATATGTCTGCTGTCCGCGCTGAGTCGAACCTGATTGTACGCAAATGACAAGTTGAACATTGTTAACCACTTTTTCTACTTTTACCTAATTTAGCATCTCTGATATTATAAGCAATAGGAATTTGTCAATAATTATATGTTTGTTCAAATCATTTAAATCTGCACAGACCTGCAGTTTCCCGTTCTTATTTCCTATAGCTGTATTACTCAACCATTCAACAGATGCAAAGGGTTAACTTGTTTCTTGCATTAACAGTCTCTATAATGTGCCTTCCATTTGCCTCTGGCTGTGAGCAGAATGTTCTTTACTGTGTGACATTTTGGTATTGCTCATTCCTTTAAAACAGTATGTGCACAGCCTGTGAGTTTTCCCGTGTCTTTCTAAATACATCACGGTATTTATCTTGTTCATGTGTTGGTATCATTCCTAAAACGTGTTCCTTGCTGTTGGGATCTAGTTCTATGCTTGGCACGTTTTGCTTTATGTCTTATTACACGAATAATTTGCTATGTAGAATTTGTTTGCTATGTAGATCTTCACTGATGCAATCCTGTATTTAAGCTTTACTCCTACCATGCAATATGCAGGCATCTGGACTCTTGAACCCTTTAACCCTCCTGCATTTTTTATGTCTTATCCTTGCTGCCCCTCAAGTGTCCTGACGCAACCGGCCACCCCGAGTAAGCCTACCATTCCTCGAGACGTCTGTCAGCTGCATGACCCATGCTGGAGGCCAGCAACAATGCCACAAAGAAGTGTTTTCACAATGCCACATAATTAAATGTCAGCTGTGTTTCTTGGAAAAGTTAGAGATCGACAATTGAGTTTCTCTCACCCATAATTAGCAACCACCCATGCAAAAATGTATTATTGATTTTCTTCTACAAATGGTATCAGAATGTATACCATCGTACATGAATCCTACTTCAAACGCATACGATTTTCTAATTATACAATAATTCCGGTGACATATACGTTCTTATTGATGTTCCCAAAATCCTACTAGTTTCTCACAAGTTCTTATATGATACTTAATAAAACCTTATAAAGTATGTTTGTAGGGGTAGGCATCACCATATCAGCCGCCTCAAATTTGCTTAGCATTACCAAGTGTTGGAAATATTGTGTAGTTGGACCTGGAAAGTTGTGGTTCCATTTTATGAAATGTCAATGTCCTCTGATATGAAGTTAGTGTTTTGTGTTCAGAGGTTATCTCAATAACACATTTGTGTTATCAGTTACACCACAAACAAGGATAAATATTTGGTTCCATAGAAATGACTCACATGTTGCTCTCACAAAGCACAATAATGTGAGGCCTTCAGTTTCCCCGTATTTTGTATTTTGTATTTATTTATTTGTATTGCGCAACCTGCCCAAGGGCATCAGGGCGCATGTTTGGAAAGGTGGTTACATGTAACAGTTACATAGGTAGGTACAAGTTACATTATATATATATATACAAGTATTTACAGTAAGAATGGGAGCATGCCATATAAGTATTTACAGTAAGAATGGGAGCATGCCATATAAGTATTTACAGTAAGAATGGGAACATGCCATAGAAGAAACAGTATATACAGTGAGTAGCCAGTTAGCGAGTAGGGGATGCAGTAGTTACATAGAGGAAGCCAAGGCATCCTGTTTGAGAAGCCATCATTTAGTTTGATTTTTGAAGGAATGGAGGGAAGGGACATTCCTAAGATCATTGGGTAGAGAGTTCCAAAGCTTAGCCGCAAGGACTGGGAAGCTGGAGCCGCTGGCTGTCTGAAGCTTGAAACGGGGAATGTTTAGTGTGTGCGCCTGTGCAGATCTCAGGGGTCTGGATGCTGTGTTTTGGGTGAAGCGCGTGGACAAGTAGGAAAGTGAAGCATTGTTCTGTGCCTTGTGGGTTAGGACAAGTGCTTTGATGGAGATACGCAGTGTAATGGTAAGCCAATGTAGGTTGCGCCTGGTAGAAGAGATTTGGGAGCGCCTGGGTATGTTGAGAGCAGCCCTGATGGAATTATTCTGGGTGACCTGAAGTTTATCAATGTTTCTTTGACTCATCCCTAGGTAAAGGGCATTGCAATAGTCCATTTTGGACATGATGAGGGTCCTGGCGAGGATCAGGCAGTTGTCCGTTGTCAAGAAGGGGCGACAAGCTGTGATGAGTTTACATGTGTACGAAGATGCTGATATTACTGAATTGGGTTGTCTATTGAGAGAGAGAGTGGAGTCTAGGTAGATTCCAAGAGTTTTGGTGACGTTGGTGACTTTGATAACATTGCCATCAATGATGAAGGAATCGTATTTGGGGTAAAGTTTTGTGAGTTTGGACTGAGAGCCTATGATGAGTAACTCAGTTTTCTCATCATAAAGGCAGAGCCTGTGATGTGCCATCCAGGCCTGGATGACAGTGTACACTGCATTGAGTGCTTTAACATCGGTTATATAATCGCCAGTGATAGGGATGAGTATCTGGGTGTCATCCGCATAATTAGTGTAGGTGACACCCAGATGGTCAAGAATATCAAAGTGTGGTTTAGTGAACACGTTGTAGAGCGTGGGTGACACACATGAGCCTTGTGGGACTCCGCAAGGGACAAGTGCTGGGTCCGCAGCGGCTAAGGGAGAGAAGACCCTCATGGATCTATTTGCCAGAAAGGAGCGGATCCAAGAAGTAGCTGTGTCAGAAAAGTGAGCGGCAATTTTAAGGTGCTGGCAAAGGATTTGGTGGTCGACCAAATCGAATGCAGCGGAGAGGTCGAGGAGGAGTAGGAGCATTTGTTTGCCCTTGTCTTTCAAGTCCTCGATTTGGTTTTTTAAATCGATAAGGGCTGTCTCTGTGCCGTGTCTTGGGTGGAAGCCAGATTGTCTGAGCCCTAGTAGGTTGTTAGTGTCAAGGTAATCTTGGATTTGGAGATAGGCGGCACGATCCAGAATTTTGAGACGGTAGGGCACTGTGGTGATGGGCCTGTAGTTGGTGGGATTGCTAGGGTCGAGATTCGTTTTTTTTTTAATTAGAGGGATGACCCACGCATCCTTGAGATTGTCAGGTACTGTACCCAATTTGAATGAGGAGTTGATAAAGGAGGTGATGAAAGGGGCGAGATCATGCGCCGCTTCCTTTACAACCGGCGCAGGGCAGGCGTCGCCTTGGCAGTTGGAGGGCTTTAGCTTCATGATGATGTTTTCAACTTCCTTAATGGTAAGAGGTAAAAAGCTGAAAGGTTTGCAGGAGTGCTTAGGAGAGTGGGTATTGTAGGACTGGGGGTGACCCGCTGAGTCCGAAAGATGGCTTTTTTTGGTGTTAATTTTGGCTTGGAGCAGGGCAATTTTGTTTAATAGTGCTTTTTGTATATTGGAACACTATTCAGTGTCAGGGTGCATGTATCAAGAGGGGCAACTGGAGACTCTAGTTCCTTGAGGATCTTAAAGAGTTCCTTAGTGTTGGATTGTGCTTGTGTGATCCTATTGTTGTACACTTCTTTTTTGGCCGCTAGGATAGCTTCTTTGTAAGTGAGGGAGGCGGTTGTAAGGTTAATTCTATTCACTAGTGTGGGTGAACTTTTCCAATGAGACTCAGCTTTTCTTTTTTCCTTGCGGAGTTCACGTAAGTGTGGCGTGAACCACGAGTTAAGGTGGTTGCAAGGTTTTTGTATGCGCAGTTTGAGACGGGCAATGGTGTTGAGAGCTTTTAACATAGCACGGTTATAGGTATCAACTAGGATAGTGGGGTCTTAACAGGTGGAAGAGGCCATGTTCAGTAGCGGGAGGATAAGTGGGAGTAGTTTCTCAGCTGTAATATCCTTCTTGTTACGTGTATAGATGGGCGGAGCCATCTTGGGTTTGTCTATGGATGGGCTAGAGTTGATGGTGAACATTATTTTATGATGATCAGACCACGCACATGGTGACACAGAGATTACATTTAATGCACAGTTCAAGTCTGAGACCCAGTCAAGGGTACGGCCCTTGATGTGAGTAGGTTCACTAACATGTTGGGTGAGGCCGAAGTCAGTCAGTACACTGGCTACCTCGCTGGCTTTAGCATCATTCATATCCTGGTATCCCAAGTTGAGGTCACCAAGTATGATGATTTGAGATTTGGGCTTAGTGCTAGAGGCAGGGATGGATGAGATATCCTCCACAAGTGTGGAGGTGGGGCCAGGTGGCCTGTAGATGAGGTGCACTGAAGCGGTGTGATTAGGTGAAATAGGTAGTTTAATAGAGAGTAATTCAGCTGATGGCAGCTCTAGGGTGTTGGTGACTCTAAGATTAAGGGAACTCTTAAATATGAATGCTAATCCACCCCCCTTGGTTTGATTAGTGCCCCTGTCGCACCTGATGATGGAATAGTTATCAGGGATGGCTAGGGTCAGGGCAGGACCTGAAGACGCCTGCAACCAAGTTTCTGTGATTGCCAGAAAGTCAAGGTTTTCTGTCACGATGAAATCTGCGATGTCTAAAGCGTGAGCAGGGACAGAACGTGCGTCAATGAGTGTGCCTTTAAGTTTGGTCACAGTGTTGGTGTTATTGGCTGTGGGGGCCTCGTTAGTTATCGGGGCTGTAAGGGCAGTGGCGTTTTTCTTGTTGGGGTTGGAATCCGTTTTTTCCATACTGAGGAAGTTCATGTGGTGGGACCAGTGTTGACATCTAGCTGCTAGTCTTTGGTTTCTGACTGCAGTGGCACATGGTTGACTTGGTAGATTAGAATATGTCCCACTAGTCAAGAGGGGCCGTATGGGTTTATTCACCACTGGAATCAGTATGCCTGTGTCAGACAAAGTTTGGCGACGGGAGGGAGAGATGATGCTGTTGAGTACCGTGGAGTAGATGCCTGGTTGGTGGTAAAGGCGTGAACCGAGCCCTGCATTCCTGATGCGAGTAAGGCATGGTTGGTTGGGGGTGGGTTTGGAAGTGAAATGTTGTAGCCAAAGGGCTGGCGCATTTAGATATGGGTTGAGCGCTGTCATGGTGCATGAGGGAGGTGGTGTGCAAGGTGGATTTGTGCACATTGTAAAGGCCGGTGTGTGGTGTTGGGCCCTGGAAGGGTTGAGCTGTGGTCCAGATAAGGCCAAATTGGTGAACAGTGCGTAAAGGGCAAGGTGTAAGTTAGGCAGGTACGCGTACTTTAAGGTGCTACAGTCTGAGGCTGCGTAATGCGGGTGTGTAGTGAGGGAACAATACATTTTTAATAGATAATGAAGTCTGTGTACTTCAATGTACTAGTCAAAGAGAGTTGCATAAACAATGACTGACAGTCTGTCGCGGCACAATGAGTCAACTGAAGCCTAGCAGTGACCATAAATATTGGACATATGATGACAAGTAAGGCACAGTGAGTACAGATGTCTGCCTGGTAGTGACTATGCATATCAGACATGTAATGACATAGGAGGCACAATGACTAGGAGTGCCTGGCAATGAACATATGTAGCGGACATGAAAGGACCTGGGCTGTACAAAATATGCTGCAGCACCGTATGCATGGTGCACGAACAGAATACACGGGGTGCAAAATGCTACGGATTAGTTTGACACTTAGTACATAATAAGCTGAGAATCCAAGCAATATGTAATAGGGCTAAGAATCCGTTCTACTGGCAGTAAACAGAAATCAAGGAGTCCATTTTTCATGCAGTACATACAGTGCTGAGAGGATAAACATAGCAACAAGATGTGTTGAATGTAAACAGCAGCAAGTGGGAGGGGTAAGATTGAATCACTCACCAAATGGTAACAATGGGTTATTTAGGGTTGACTGCAGGTGCAGTAATGCACAATGCGGAGGGGTTACATTTAGGATCGGAGGCACAGTGGTGCAAGTCACGTGTCATAGCAGTTGCTTACAAAGGTCCAGCAAGGTAGCTTGTGAGTGTCAAAGTGGGTAAAAGGAGTCTGCTGGGCGCAGTGCAGGCACTTACCCAGATGAGTCTGTGGATTAAGATTTGACCCTGAGGGCGATATCAGAAGATTGGGGCAGCATTCATGGCCCCTGGCTCAGACAGCTCACGACAGGCTCCAGACAGGGAAGCCTTGTGGGTACGCCTTAGGGGTAGGGCCGGCTACTTCGTCTGCTGGCGAATGGAAGCAGGGTATAAGCGTAGCTTCGACCAATAGGCTACTGCGGGGCTAGAGGCGCCGTTGCCATGGAGGCAGGCTATGGGTGTTGCGGTGAAGCAGGTGGCCATTTTGGAATGGCGATGGTCCTTGTGTAGCTGACCACGCCGATCACTGTAGTTCAGCCTTCCTTGTTCTGAAAGCGGCTGTGGGATGAAAGAACGGGTGCTCCGTGCCTCGTAGTCATGCTATTGATCCCATGAAAGCTCTCAGTTTCAAAGAAATTGAGGCTGGACCTGAGCTCACCTTCAAATTATGTGGGTTGGCACATAAGAGAAAGCCAAGATCTCACTATGGAAGTATTCCTATTTCATGTGAGACGGCACTTAAGTATACCTCTTTGCCTAGCAAGTCAAGGAATATTGTCTCTCTTCACCAAACTGTTCGTCTGGTGTAGGGAATTTCAGCTACATTGTGAAACATAGCACATGATCGTGCTAATATGCACCATTGATATTAAGATTTGCACAATGAAGTAGATAAACACATACTGGAAACCCTGTTTTTCCAATTTTCCTATTTCCTCTTGCGCTTATGGACCTTTAGTAACGTGCATGCAATGGATGGAGTTGCAGAATAATTCTGAGTCCATATAATCAAACCAACTCAGGAAGATGGAAAAAAATACAGTTTTTATAAACAATTATCTAAAACAGGGAGTTACAACGAATATCAATGGACGTTTGCTCAGGCTCTCAATGATTTTCTCATAAAAACATCCTTGTATGCAAAATATATAAGTGACATCATACTACGTGACAAATAATAGAACACCTATCAAGGGTTGGTATTGGTTAATAGAAACATCTAAATATGCTTTCTATAGGCACTAGGATTGTGATTGACTGCCCACTGCCAGGTAGATAACTTATGCCTATCTCTAAAACATGTCATCTTCAACACTATTACCTACACAGTTTATCAATGGTTCTCAAACTATAAGGCCCTTTGTTATTGTGGGATGTTTCACCCACGCATCCAAGCCGCTACATCATTGTGTATTACTGGCAGCGGAAACATCATAATGGCCGCCGGAAAGCATGCTGCTGGCCAGAAATCACCAGAAAGTGCGCAGTGAGAACCTGACAGACAGGCTGCCATCTTCTTTTGCCTCTGTCAGTGTTAATACAGGAAACCATTGCCAGCCCCATCCTTTGGCTGCCCACATAACAAAAGCAGACAAAGGAATACAGAGCTGTTCAACAATTCATTTTCTTGATTGTAAAAATTGCTAAAATCATGGGCATGAAACCACCAAAAAAATCCAACTTCTGGTTGGGTGTTCTACATTACTCTACTGCAGAATCCACATCAATACAATGTTAGCAAGGATCATATGCTATCAAGTAAAACCCCCTTTTTGAAATGTATTAATTTAAGGCAGCTGTCAAAAATGGGTGCAATACCGGTGCCCGCCACTGACCGGCGCTAGCGATCTAAATTCTGACAGGAGACTTGTATTTCAGGAGCTAAACAGTGAACCTGAGTTAGCTGGGACTTCAAAGGCTTGCTTGTCCATGAGAAGTCTTCACACCTGGTCATCTCAGCAAGAAGGCAGGAAATCACAAGGTTCCGTTAATCAAATGGAGAGTGGCACCGTGGACTGATGCCCCGCTAGCAGGAAAAAACAGACAAAGAATTCCTTCAGCTGAATAGGGTATGCTGATTTTGGGTGTGAACTGTCAACACTGCTCTGGGGGAAGGCAAGACATCTGATCTCTGAGTCAAGCCAAGTTTCTAGGGATGTGGACAAACCAATGGGTATACTGCAGTGGAAGCAAATGTATGTTTTATTAAATTGCTTATAAAATATTGCATCAAGTTGACAGAAATTTACAATTTGGGGATTCTTAATATGAAAAATGCATCCACGATTTGAGACTAAGCTGGACGTTGTGGGATGTTCTGAGGCCAAGCCCAGTAATTATTAATATTGTAATGTCTGTGTTTATGCTAGAGACCTCAAAACTTACTGTAATATGCCCAGAGAGGGTGTGTACCTCCGTGTCAGATTTGATGAAAAACCAATATGGCAAAACCCACTAAAAGCGCAAAATGTTGTAATTTCTGTGCACACTCATTATTGCCAGCTGTACGGCGAGTTCTGAGGCGTAACGCTTCTTGAGTCTCGCCCGACCTCGTCAGATTCTTCCGCCTGGCCCAGCAATGGCGGGTGCATAGCGGCACCAGAGCGAGGCTCTGGCGCCCAGAGACCACTGTATTATTGCGTAGTGCCTTTTGGTCGCCCAGAGACCACTGTATTATTGCGTAGTGCCTTATGGTCGGCCAGAGACCACTGTATTATTGCGTAGTGCCTTATGGTCGCCCAGAGACCACTGTATTATTGCGTAGTGCCTTATGGTCGCCCAGAGACCACTGTATTATTGCGTAGTGCCTTATGGTCGCCCAGAGACCACTGTATTATTGCGTAGTGCCTTATGGTCGCCCAGAGACCACTGTATTATTGCGTAGTGCCTTATGGTCGCCCAGAGACCACTGTAGTATTGTGTAGTGCCTTATGGTCGCCCAGAGACCACTGTATTATTGCGTAGTGCCTTATGGTCGCCCAGAGACCACTGTAGTATTGTGTAGTGCCTTATGGTCGCCCATAGACCACTGTATTATTGCGTAGTGCCTTTATGGTCGCCCAGAGACCACTATATTCTGACATCCTCTAGGCAACTAGCGCCTTGCACTACTAGAACCATCGCTGCTCAGTCTCGCCTCCCTCCACGTGCACTACAGAGTATTCCAGCATGCTACCAGGGCTGCACCACCAGATTAGCACACTACTACTCATAGGCGCACTCCTCGCCAATGCAATATATGAACGACACTATCTACACTCGTGCTTACCTAGCTCCAGCATCATGATGCAGTCCAACACAAATTCGACACCTCACCCCAGCCCCAACACCGCGCATCCTCACACCTCTACACCTAATAGCTGCACCAGACTGTGCAGACTGAGGACACGCACACTACCTAGGTCCTTCTCATCGCAACACATCCCAGCATCACTCAGAAACTATAGATTAGGTTCTCGCACATCTGTCTCTCACAACTTTGTGGGTAGGATTCCCCACATCCCCACACCGTGTTCCAACCTCACACCCACCACTATACCATCCACCCCACCCAACTTCAAGCTGAAAAAACAAACGAAACAGCGGCCTCCCAACAGAAGTCAGGTAGCACCTACACTCAAATGCGCATTACTTAACACTCGATCGCTCACTGCCCATGCCTTAGAAATCAACGAGCTCATCTCCAGCTTCGACCTAGATCTGCTAGCCATCACAGAGACTTGGCTGCATGAAGCCTCAGGCCCCGCCATTACCCTAGCTGTACCAGTAGGCTACTCCATCCTTAGACAAGACAGACCTACAAAATCAGGGGGAGGGGTTGCCATAATCTATAAAGACATCCACCATATCAGGCCCACACCCCACACATGGGAAGGGAATGCAGACATACTATCGGCCAAACTATCCCTCTCTCACAACAACACCATTAACATTCACGTCATCTACCGGCCTCCAGGACTCCCAACCGATTTTCAAGGGCAAATTACGCATATTCTCAGCGAAAACCTAAAAAAATCCACCAAAACCTTACTCCTAGGTGATCTTAACCTAGGCTATAATGACCCAAAGGACATAACAGCAACCTCCTTCCTCAAGGACCTCTCCAACCTAGACTTCACACAAAAAATCCTGACACCCACCCACTCCAAAGGCAGAACTCTTGACTGGCTGGCCGACCATAACTGTAACTCCTCTATCACATCCAACACATTCCTCCCTTGGACAGATCACAGCTGCATACAATTCTCTATCCCTACGTTACCTACCAGAAAAACACCAGTACATAAATCCGCCACCCTAGCCAGAAGCTCCAAAAAGTTAACTGCAGACAATCTACTCCCCCTTCTCAACACCCCATGCCTCGCCCCTCCTTTCCCTCAAGATCCTAACATCCTAGCAGACATACTCAAGGATACGCTCACCAATGCTATAAACTCCATCGCTCCTCTAGAAGAGAAAAAAGAAAAAAAATCCTTCCACTCAAACGCATGGTTCACAGAGGACCTCCAAGCTCTGCGTGACAAAAAGCGCCAAGCACTTAAAAACTGGCAGGCCAACCCATGCGACATCACCAAAGACTTATTCAAAGTCACTGCAAAAAAATACAAAACCGCCATCTTCAATGCCAAATCTGAATCATACAACCGTCGAATACTAGACTCAAAGTGCCACTCAAGAGAACTCTTCTCTATCTTTAAAGAGCTCACAGTGCCTCCCACTTCCTCTGACGAGATCATCAAGGATGAAGGCTGGTGCAACAGTATCCAAGCCGCCATGCTCAACAAAATAGACCTCTTACAAAACAAAATCCGCGACCACTACAATACCTTGCCAAAACAGAGTCGACACTTAGATTCCCAATCCCATAGCAAAACCACTAACATTCCCAAATTTGCCTTTAAAGAAGTTTCAGAACTAGAAGTCCTGGACATACTGAAACATCTGAAACCATCGACTTGCAAAGCCGATACATGCCCCCCTAAATTAATCAAGGACTGCGCTGAACCACTTGCCCCAATCATTACCGCATTCATTAATGCCTCATTCAAGTCCTGCTCTGTCCCAGACAGTCTTAAAGAAGCCTGGGTGCGCCCACTTCTAAAAAAGCCCACTCTCGACCCCACGATGCCTAACAATTACAGACCTATAACAACTGTCCCCTTCCTTCTCAAGATTCTAGATAAAGTGGCACACAGCCAAATCCAACTATACCTCGAATCTAACTCCATCCTAGGCACCAGACAGTCAGGCTTCCGCAAAGGTCATGGAACAGAGACTGCTTTGCTGGACCTAAAAAACCAAATAACCAAGATATTGGACAAAGGTAAACCCGCCCTTTTACTTCTCCTCGACCTCTCTGCGGCATTCGACCTAGTGGACCACAAGACCCTCACCTCACACCTCTCCCACTCCGCACATTTCTCTGACCAAGCCACCTCCTGGATAACCTCATTTCTTGAAGGGAGGGCCATGAAAGTCTTTTCAAACATTTCGAGCGCAACACCATCCATAATACACTGCGGTGTCCCTCAAGGCTCCTGTACAGCACCTACGCTTTACAATCTATTCACTAAGCCCCTATTCGAGAAACTTGATGCACTTGGGATTGCCTACACCAACTACGCCGACGACACCCAAGTGCTCCTCCCTCTATCAGGCTCATACCACAAAGACGCCCTAGCTCTAAAACTCATATATGCCACCATTCAAGCCTGGATGGCCACTAACGGCCTATGTCTTAACGGGGATAAGACTGAAATCCTTATCCTCGGCCAAAAATCCACACTGGCCAGGCTAGACAGCTGCTATGCCAATTTCAACATCGACAACTGCACTATCCCAGTCCTATCCTCTGTGAAAACGCTAGGGGTCTACATTGATGCAACCCTGTCCATGGACAAACAAGTTAGTGCCATTGTCTCCGCATCTGCACTAAGCACTAAACTCATCAACGCCATTAAACCATTCCTTTCCAAAGAAAACTGCCTTTCAATAGCAAGAGCTACCATAGGCGCTAAACTTGACTATTGCAATGCACTTCTAGCCGGCACCTCTGAAAAAAACCTAAACAAACTCCAGGTCACCCAAAATAACGCTCTAAGAGCAGCATTAAACATCTCCAAAAGGGACCACATCTCACTGGCAAGGCAATCAGTTCACTGGCTCCCTGTCAAAGAACGCATCACCTTCAAGGTACTGACTACTACCCACAAATGTATCCACCACACTGCACCATCATATCTCTCAGACACCATTCTCAGACAGACCTCATCCAGACCTACCAGACTCTGCTACACTAACCAACTCACTGTACCACGCATCCACAAGATTACAGCCGGGGGGCTGGGTTTCCCCTACATAGCACCAAAACTTTGGAATAATCTCCCCCACGCTCTAAGAGCAGAAGGCTCCCTCACAGCGTTTAGAAAAAAACTCAAAACCTCTCTCTTTAACTAAAATTCCTCTACCTACTGCCATTCAGGCACACACTGCTAACTATTGCTACTGCCCAAACTGTATGCATGTATGCCTCTGTATGCTGTAACTAAGACGCGCTTTCCCTGTAACCAGCGCTATTCTGTAACCAGCGCCACGATGCCTCAGGGCTGATTCTGTGCGCTTAACAAATGCGAATAAATAAATAAATAAATAAATAAATAAGCTCGTAGAAACATGTGACTTGAACCGAACTGTACCTTAAGCAATCTGTCATGCAATTTAGGTAATATTATCAAGTTATGTATCTTGTAATTATGTGTTTTATGAAAAAGAAGATATGTTGTACGGACACAAAGGGGAGTGTCCTTTCCTTGAGCCATAAAGATGACACTGGATGACTCATTCTGACTCACTCCTCCGTTCTCCAGTCAGGTCACAGTAAATCCTTTAACAAATCAAATCATCAGTGGGTTGGGCATAGAAAGTCAGCCTTCCCACCCACTTTCAAAACACATAACAAGAACCACTGAGACCCAGATAGGGACCTTCATTTTCCACTCTTCAATCAATTTCTGCGCAGCACGCTGCCCGACCATATCCAGAACCTAGACTCCAGATAGACTCCAGAACTTGAAGCAGAGAGGCCTGAACCAAAAGCTGAATCCTTCTCAGCAGGCCTCAGAATCCAGCAAACTAACTAAACTATTCAACAGCCGTGCAAGCTGTTTTGATTCTTGCTAGAACCCTGTGCCAGAACCATATTCAGACCGCTGTGCCGTGCCGATAGCAGGCCCAGCCCAGACCAGACCACTGTGCAGTGCCGATAGCAGACCCAGACCAGACCGCTGTGAGCAGAACCAGTGCCAGAGACTGTCCGGAGAGAAAACCACAGCCCAAACCTGACCAGATCTGTGACGAGGTCGCATTCCTTCCCAAATTAGGAGTGAGTATCCAGCCAGAACTATACAGAACCAATCTCTTAGTCTAAAGTGATCCTATCCCAACATTTCAACCTAATTAGAACTGCATAGAAATCGTGTGTCCATCCTGTGATTTCAAAACTGTAAAAGTGTCATCTGTCATTCTGAAATTTTGACTTAATTTCTAAAAATCTACCTCTACAAAAACGTCCGTATCTGTCATTTTAAAGCTAAGATTCTAGCTTTCCAACAAACCCAGAACGACATTCCAACTCGTTATAGTTTTTCCGTAATCGCGATTGACGCACTCGGAAAAAGTACAGCGAATTGAAATTTGGCTCAATTTCACCACTTGTAAAAATAGCTGCTTCTTGCTTTCCACTGCTGAAATTCGTTTTCAACCTGATAATCACTCCTGAATTATTGCTAGTGTTGACCTGAATTAATTCAAAGTAGCTATCACCTACCCTGAATCTCTTATAGGGGATTAAAATCATTTTTAGCATATTTTTCACTTCATTGCAATCACATTTAAAAGTATTTGGCCTGTGTTTTAAAATCATCCCTGTTTCTCTAAGCTTGCTGGGGGGAACGGGAACTGAACTGCTTCTGATGGTATTCCTGAAAACCTGTGTGCCCTCATTTCCATCTCTTCATATTGCATAGGGGGGAGTGAGATGTCACAAAGGAAAATGTGATCAGATTATCTCTTGTTGAAACCCTATCCAGTTGATTTCTGTTGTGCATTCTTTCCATCATTGCTTTTCCTTGAAACCATACAAAGTATTCTCTGCTACCTTATCCTTTCTATACCAACTCCTAAGTAATTAAGGAACTGTGCTACCGTAATATTATCCATTGTTGATCACTGTTTATACTCATAAGTGTGCAATCAAATATTAATTTATTCATAAAAGTGTGATATATATATATTGTTTAATTTTTCCAATAAACCTTTTAATTTGCAAAACAAACCTACTTCTTGGCTCAGTGAGGTCAGGGGGATTCAAAGAGAGGGGCGTTATATAAGGTTTCATCATCCAGATTTTAGAACTTGACATAAAAATATGTGAATAAGGTCTTCCATTGTGCATCCCAGATTAGGCATTGCCTTAGTTGGAGTGCTTGATTGAAGTCACTTAACTTATACAACCCTCTCCAATTGATTGGCACGTTCATGCAATGTCTGGAACATTCAGTGCACTTAGCAGCACTTAAGCTCAGACCCAGGTGCAGGGAGGTGGACTTGACTTTACCTCCCCAAACAATTACCTGAATATCTCTTATCACCCATGCCTTCTTCCATGAAGATTGTCTTTGAACTTGGCCTTGCAAAGTATCCTTGTCGGTGGGAATCTATGGGAGGGCAGGCACTCACTATCGTTGTTCTAGGACTTCAAGCTCAACTCTATATCCATCCTTGGCTCACGTGACAGGAGACCAATATTTGGTCCATTTTGCAGCATTTAAATGTCTTAAATGAGTACAACTTGGTACTCCTGGTGTTCTTTCTTTGCACCTTAACAAGGGATCCTTCACACATTCACTTCTATGAAGAATAGATAACCAACCTTGGCTGCTTCAGTTTTGATACCAGGCCAGAAAGCTTCGCAATGCGCTTCCATGATCTCAGCTTATTCTTGCTGCGAAAAAAAAATCTAATCTTTTCTCTCCATGAGTCCTGGCTTACTAAATTCATGACACTGATGTCCAGCTCCTACACAATGACGGCTTTTCCTGATGTCTATTCACTGCAAATAACCAGCTTCTTTGATGACTTGGACAGATGTTCCCATGGAATTTCATGCACTAAGAGTCACCCCCTTCATTTTTACCTGATTGCACGAACAATTAAAATAGGCAATTTTTATTTCCTCCCCACTGGACGAAAGAGGCAACACCTTTAACCTCCCCTTTTCGATTAGTTTCACCCAAGGGCACACAATACATAACTGAGCTGGCAGGGATCACTACCTTAACCTGTAGGGAGATGATTATTTTGAACCTACTGGGAATTTGGTAATTGTGGGAAAAGAATAGGTTATAAGTATTACCCTCCACATTTATGCGAGTAGGGAAGGTGACTTGGGAGGTGAAGGTGAGAAATTAGACTCCTACTCTTTGACCCAGGTGGTGAAAGGACTGAAATGATCTTTCTATAGATACTAATCCACTGTTAGAAAGAAGGACCTGCCTCGATCTTTCTCTATGTTCAAGTGGCAGGACACTAGAACCAGACTTGCTTTCTTGGGTATATGACCCGCTGGTGGGAAGGTGTTGTTACTCCACTCCGTCCCAGATGTAGCAAATGTGGGTCTACTGAGTCTTATCCCACTCTGACATCATATGTGAGGGATCAGAAATGAGAGGCAGACACAAAATGGTAATGTTTTCAACACCAGACATCTTGATTAAAAAGAAAGTGTTGGATGAAGGCATATCTGTCCCTATCCTAAAGAGAGTTTCCCTACCTAGGAAACTAAAACTAACGATCCATCTGTGTCTCATCATAAAAATAACAAACACTTTCCTTCGGTCCAAAAAATGAATCTGACTTTCACATTAAGTTAAAAAACAAAGAGTGCAATGAAAGGGTCTGTAATGTAAGTTTTGTGAAAATTGTTAAAACTAATAGATACATTCAACAAAATAATCCTTAGATTTCAAAGGGGGGTGATCCCTTCCTCTGCATGTCTCTGGTAGGATGGTGAAAGTGTGCCTTTCAAATACGGGTTTCTTAAAGATGGTAAAACATGCCTCTTTCATACAATCACTTCTCAACAATGACAAAAGTGTCTCTTTCAAGCATCTATTTCCTAATGATAAAACATGTTCTCTTTTTAAGCAACCACTTCTTAAAGATGCAAAAAGTGTCTTGTTCAATCATTAATTTCCTAAGGATAACAAAAAGGTCTCTTTCCAGTAAACACGTTTTAAGGATGGCAAAATTGTCTTTCCCAACCCTTTATTTCCTTCAGGGTGTTAACAGTAGTATCTTTAGATTATTAAAGTGGTTTCTTAATATGATGAACATGTCTCTTTTAAACAACCACTTCTTACAATTAACTTCCCGGTATACTCCCCTGCCAGTTAGCCTCTAGTAAATTCATCAGATGACCAGGTATACTCTCTGTCCAGGTATATATCCACAATGTCTGTAATCTCTGAGTAAATGAGATGGATTACCTGGTATATTCCCCTGCCAGAAATCCCTTTCTGGAGTCTGCAGATCCACTGGTATACCCACCTGCCAGATATCTTGTCCTCAATTGTCAACAGGGCTTCTCTTTAATGTTCCCACTGTCTTTCAGTATACCACAGTTGTATTACTTCACTGTATATACTTTCTTGGCTAAAGTTATTACTTGTTCAAAATTTCCCCACATTTACGTTTCATATTTGGAGACTTTTTCAGAATAGACCTTTTTACTTCTTCAATAGTATTCATCTGCTTTTGGTAACACTTGCTCCAACTTTCCCCATACTGATATACCTCGTATATGTAGATGTATTCAAGTTTAGTCTTTCAATTCCTTTATTAACATTCATTGGCTTGTGGCAACACTTTTCCTACCTTCTCGTATTGACATTTCACATATGAGAACTTGGGGAAATTGTGTCTTTGTTTTCTGCATATTGAATATTCAAAATGAGTTCTTAAGGCTTCACATGCCATTCGGACTTCCCCAGCCCCCAACATCTCTGGGCAGACTCACCAGTGCCTGTCACTGTCTACGACCCTTATGACATTGCTGTGATGAAGCTTTCACCTCGGGATGTCGTCTTCATGTTGCAGACCTCCACCCAGCGCTTCCACTGGCTCTGCGCTTGTCTGCCAGTAAACCTGCTGCTCCAATACTCAACTGCACTGTCAGCAGCTTGTTCGCTGCTGCCGGATCACCAGTGGTCCTTTTTCATTGCCTGTGGCTTTCTCCGTGGTCCAGCATCTCTCCGGTGAGCACTGCCTGCAAATGGCAACTTGGGAACATCTGTTCCCATAAGCACGTTCTGTTTTAGTGCCTCTGCATTCTCCAGTGGCTTTGCTTCCTTCTGCCTCTTTTTGGCTTTGCCTCTTTTTGGCTTCTCTCTTTTCAGGAAAAGCAAACACCATTTTTAAATGTCACGCATAGTTGAGCCTCTTCATAAAAACTCGCCTGCATATTCAGTTTAGTGTGTCTTCTGTTCCACATTAACTCCTTTCTCTTCTTCCTCATCCCAGTACTGGAGGTTTTATGGGAGGTGCAGTCCATAAAACATATAAGACGTTTGAGGTGATTTAACTTTATTTTTTATTTTTATTTAGCACAAAACCATCAGAGACAGCAGGTGTGTGTGTACATAAGAGGTGCGAATGTTATCCTGCCTAGAATATTTGGCAAGATGGATTTTGTAACTGGAGGGATTTCTATAATGACAACATACCATCAGGAATTTAGGAATAATAGGATCTTCTTCGCATGAAAGGGAAGAATACTGCATGTCTTCTAATGTGGTCACCACATCTCCCCAGCGACCTCCTCTTTTGTGATCCTTCCTCAAAATACCTGCCGTCCCCTGGCCACATGTGAGGGGTCACCGCTGGGAAAACAGTGATGAGCCCATCTCATTCATCACATACTCTTCCCCTTAGGACTTGGCTTTCCGCACACGGGCTACTTTTTACATTATGACCTGGGGCTTTCCCTCGGACAAGGGCTTTCCCTTCACATTTGGTCTTCTGTTCCACATCCTTTCGATCGGGGAGTCTAGCCTTATATGTTCTGATTCTTATTTGGGCCTCTTGTGAGAACTATTGGTCAAATTGGGACATCATTCCCTATAACTAATTGCTATGGTAAGTCAGGAATTACAGTTTCCACAAGATATAATTCAATACCCAAGATGATAATAGGGATTCAAGCTTGTGGGTGTCCCTCAATAGGGTAATGGATGCATCCTACTGTCTCTTTTCCGGTCTACTTCGATCCCTGGGGAAACAAGTATGCTCTTATTGCACATCCCTTACTCACAGTGTCCATCTGGGCTGACATTTTCTTTCCTTTTAAGTCAGCAGAGATTTTATAGGTAGTTGTGTTCCCAGCACATAGGAAAACCTGAGTCTCTTTCTTCTCTGCAGCGGTCCTAGGTTGAGTTCCCCACTGGACCTGCCTGGCGGAGGTTCCCTGGAGTTTGCGGCCTGACAGAAGCTGATGGTTCAACCTTGCGCTGGCTGTTACTATGACATCAAGGAGAACCCGAGGGCGCGGCGGCGTCTGATATTGCTCGAGCGATGCTGCGCTACACTGTGCAGGACCATACACCTCGCAGCGCAAGCAGGGAAATAAATAACTGCTGTTCTTGCGGATGACAATCTTCAAACAAAATAGCGGGGATTTGGATGAAATGTGAAACCCTTTACATGGATTTAGCAACAGCCTACTGAGCAGATTTCATTGTTGAAGGAAACTTGCATGCACTGTTATGGCTCCTAACTGTTCAGCGCCATTGTGATTGTCAATGAGACTTCATTCTGTCACAATTTCAGCACAAGGTCCAGATTCTTTCCCTGTTACACCTGGAACAGATTGTTGAGCTGCTGAGTGGATCCCAGGAACCTCCGCTCAAGAACGGGACAAGATCAGCTAATTGACAGCGTTGAAGGGGGTAATGGAATAATTGTGGATTCGTTTCTCTCCTCTGGCTTGGAACATTTAAGGAGGTCTTCAAACTGATGGGGTCTACCGACTGGACGCCCTGAAGAAGGTGCCATATACTTTTGAAGTATACAAGAAGCACCGAAATGTGTACACACTAAACAGCATGTTGAAGAAGATTCAGGACAGAATAGACCACCATTCTTCTCGCACTTAGTGTGTCTGACAAATGTTTAGTGAAAACATTGGCTAAAATTTGAGATATCCTTTAAGTCCAAAGACTTAGACCTCTTTTCAGCAAATAATTACTCTGAGCATTTGAAATGAGAGACCTGTCAATAAAATTCCTCTAAAATGACTAATTGTAAAGGAAACTGTTCCTCATAACACTTACAACTTCCCGGATATGCTTTAATTGTTAAGTGAAATTGCATGGCACGAGGAATATGTGTTTTTTTAAGAACCACTAAAGCTAAATGTATGCTTCTCTCTGTGTTGTACACCAAATCCTTGGCCTTGAATATGTAAAGTGTAACATGGTTATATTTGATTTTTGTTTTGAACACTGTATTTATGTGTCACTGTGAATGTATCAGTATTTTACCACACACTTGTTCCATATAAATTATTATTTTTTCAATACACTTGGTTATATATGGTCATTTGTCTTAGTACTAACTGCAGATACAGGCATGGACCGAGACCAACGCAGAGGAATGTTGCAAGTTTCTCAGTAGTCCCCTTGTCCAAGACTTAGGGTAGATTCAAACAGGGACAAGGTAGGAACCAGTTGATGCCCCCACCAATGTAAGGAGGGCAATTGATAATCTGTACAATGGGAAAGGGGACAACTTGTTCTTTGTTGGCATATGTCCTTCTTCTCTGCTGCCACCTCACTGGGTCGAGTAAAGAGGATAATTGAATAGGATGATTCAGCTTCACTTGGATTTCTTAAAGATTGTAAGAATGGAACATCAATTTTATTCAAAGGACACTATCTCAACGGATGGCCATATTCTTCACAATAGAAAATAGTTTCTGATCTAAGGGAGGAGATGAGGTGGACTAGATAGTATATATAGATTCTCATCTTCTTTTTCCCTGCTGTCAAAAGCTAGTCCCTGTAAACCACTGAGTGGTGCCCCCTGGGTGGATGGTACTTGTACCTCCTGGTCTAAAGGGTAATGCCTTGGAGGGTCTCCCCCTTCTTCACATGAGAGATTTAGCCTGTATCCTATGGGAGATGATAGTCTAGGGGATGTTATTTCCTCAGGAGATAATGTATCGTTCCCAGATGGAATGGGAGTATTGCTCACAGTGGAGATTAAGACATTTTGGGACTGAGACATTTCACAGTTTTCGGTCTTCAAAGGAAGGGGGATAACCAATTTTATTTGAGGTATTAGGAGCTCTTCTCTCTTCCCCTAGTGGTCTTGACTTGGTCTGATCATAACTAGAGTCAGAGTTTTTCTCTGCCTCTAGCTTCAAGCCACACAACAACGTTCTTGGGTCTACCTCCCATCAAGCAACTTCCCTGGGATCTCTCCCTCTCCCATCCAAATGTAAGACTGGGACAGAGGCTCCCATGGGATTTCATGGACTAAGAGCCATTCCAGCTCACCCCTCTTAATTTGTACCGGAGTGTACAACAAATTGAAAAGGGTGATTTTTATTTCCTGCCTAGTGGACAAAAGAGGCAACACCTTCAACCTCCTCTTTCGTCTAGTTCCAGCCAGGGGCTGGAAGGGATCTCACCCTTAAGCTCTTGAATGTTATCCTGCCTAGAATGTTTGGCAAGATGGGTTTTATAACTGCAGGGATTTGTATAATGGAAACGTGCCATCAGGAATTAACATGGCAAATAACTTGCATGAGGTCAAGTATTATTTGATAGTGAACCCATCATCTCTCAGTGTAAACACTTGGTATGTCATGGTGGTCTGGTTGTGTGTTTGTGAATCTTTGGTGGTGCGTAGAATAGCAGGGTTATTGGAAAGGGATTTAAAGAAAATTCCTTAATTTCTGCAGTAATCCAACCACTCTCCTGTGTACTTTCCAAAGTGTTCTTAATGAGACATGAGGCCGATTCATGGAACAAACGTGCGCCGAAAATCTTGGCGCAAGCAGGCGCAAGCGCAAAAAAACAGGCGCACGCGCACACTTGCTATTCATGGAAGTCCCTGCGCGTGTTTACCTCGGGATGTGCGCCAAACCCGTGCATGGCGCACAAGTCACTGCAACATCCCGAAAGCTGTGCGCGACGCGCACAGTGAAAGCGCACAACCTCGGCGCATACACCAGAAAGTGGGCGGAACACGGGCGTAACGCGCGGAATGGGGAACAATGCGCGAAAATAAGGGCGTAACTGGGGATGTACTGCAGGGAAGCAGATGGAACGCCCACACGCACTCGAACCACACGTATTCATGGAATCGAATAGGGCAAAGCCACGCACAGCCAAAGACACGCACAAGCCGAAACACGTCCGCCACACGAAGGCAGGCGGTAGCGTCCCTGCGCATTACAAAAGTGGCAACATACAGCTATTGTGCCTGTGCGAGCGGGGCACGTGTATTTCGGGGTGCGCGGGAAGTTACACACGCGATTGAGTGGGGTACGTGTATTTCGGGGGTGCGCGGGAAGTTACACACGTGATTGAGCGGGGTACGTGTATTTCGGGGTTGCGTGGGAAGTTACACACGCGATTGAGCGGGGTACGTGTATTTCGGGGGTGCGCGGGAAGTTACACACGCGATTGCACGGGGTACGTGCATTTCGGGGTTGTGTGGGAAGTTACACACGCGATTGAGCGGGGTATGTGTATTTCGGGGGTGCGTGGGAAGTTACACACGCGATTGAGCGGGGTACATGTATTTCGGGGGTGCGCGGGAAGTTACACACGCGATTGAGCGGGGTACGTGTATTTCGGGGGTGCGCGGGAAGTTACACACGCAATTCCATCAGGGTACGTGTATTACAGGGGTGTGCAGGAAGTTCCACACGCGATCTCATCAGGGTACGTGTATTTCAGGGTGCGGGGGAAGTATCACACTCAACATCAGTAGGGTACGTGTATTCCAGGGGTGCGCGGGAAGTACCACACGCGATTCCATCAGGGTACGTGTATTACAGGGGTGCGCGGGAAGTTCCACACGCGATCTCATTAGGGTACGTGTATTACAGGGGTGCGCGGGGAGCACCACACGTGAATTGCACGAGTGGGTCCTCCCAGGTGTTCCCTCTACACCCTCCACAGCCTCTGCAGGTAGCTCACACCACAGGGGCCTACCCTGCACATGTCCTGCAGGCACCCCATCCACCATGGCCATGCCCCCCAGCCAACCCACATGTCAACTTGCACTACTGACCACCAACGCATGTCCCCCTGCACCCCCAGCCACCAGGGGCACCCTCCACCAGGCCCCCACCCATGTCTCCCACCGCCCCCACCCCCCAGCAGTGCAGGGTCACCCTCCACCAGGCCCCCACCCATGTCTCCCAACCCCCCCAGCACTGTGGTGCACCTGCCAGCAGGCCCCCACTCATGTCAAACTCATGTTCCCCTGCACCCCCACCCCCCAACACTGTGGGGCACCTGCCAGCAGGCCCCCACCCATGTCTCCCACCACCCCCACCCCCAGCAGTGCAGGGTCACCCTCCACCAGGCCCCCACCCATGTCTCCCACCACCCCCACCCCCCAGCAGTGCAGGGTCACCCGCCACCAGGCCCCCACCCATGTCTCCCATCCCCCCACCCCCCAGCACTGTGGGGCACCTGCCAGCAGGCCCCCACCCATGTCTCCCACCAACGCATGTCCCCCTGCACCCCCAGCCACCAGGGGCACCCTCCACCAGGCCCCCACCCATGTCTCCCACCGCCCCCACCCCCCAGCAGTGCAGGGTCACCCTCCACCAGGCCCCCACCCATGTCTCCCAACCCCCCCCAGCACTGTGGTGCACCAGCCAGCAGGCCCCCACTCATGTCAAACTCAAGTTCCCCTGCAGCCCCACCCCCCAACACTGTGGGGCACCTGCCAGCAGGCCCCCACCCATGTCTCCCACCACCCCCACCCCCCAGCACTGTGGGGCACCTGCCAGCAGGCCCCCACCCATGTCTCCCACCACCCCCACCCCCCAGCAGTGCAGGGGCACCCACCACCAGGCCCCCACCCATGTCTCCCACCACCCCCACCCACCAGCCACCAGGGACAGCCTCCACCAGGCCCCCACTCATGTCTCCCACCACCCCCACCCCCCAGCAGTGCAGGGGCACCCTCCACCAGGCCCCCACCCATGTCTCCCACCACCCCCACCCCCCAGCCACCAGGGGCAGCCTCCACCAGTCCCCCACTCATGTCTCCCACCACCCCCACCCCCCAGGCAGTGCAGGGTCACCCTCCACCAGGCCCCCACCCATGTCTCCCACCCCCCCCAGCCCCCAGCAGTGCAGGGGCACCCACCAGCAGGCCCCCACCCATGTCTCCCACCACCCCCACCCCGCAAGCCACCAGGGGCAGCCTCCACCAGGCCCCCACACATGTCTCCCACCACCCCCACCCCCCAGCAGTGCAGGGGCACCCTCCACCAGGCCCCACCCATGTCTCCCACCACCCCCACCCCCCAGCCACCAGGGGCAGCCTCCACCAGGCCCCCACTCATGTCTCCCACCACCCCCACCCCCCAGCAGTGCAGGGTCACCCTCCACCAGGCTCCCACCCATGTCTCCCACCTCCCCACCCCCCAGCACTGTGGGGCACCTGCCAGCAGGCCCCCACCCATGTCTCCCACCCCCCCACCCCCCAGCACTGTGGGGCACCTGCCAGCAGGCCCCCACCCATGTCTCCCACCCCCCCAGCACTGTGGTGCACCTGCCACCAGGCCCCCACTCATGTCCAACTCATGTTCCCCTGCACCCCCACCCCGCAGCACTCTGGGGCACCTGCCAGCAGGCCCCCACCCATGTCTCCCACCACCCCCACCCCCCAGCAGTGCAGGGTCACCCTCCACCAGGCCCCCACCCATGTCTCCCACCCCCCCACCCCCCAGCACTGTGGGGCACCTGCCAGCAGGCCCCCACCCATGTCTCCCACCCCCCCAGCACTGTGGTGCACCTGCCAGCAGGCCCCCACTCATGTCCAACACATGTTCCCCTGCACCCCCAGCACTGTGGGGCACCTGCCAGCAGGCCCCCACCCATGTCTCTCACCACCCCCACCCCCCAGCAGTGCAGGGTCACCCTCCACCAGGCCCCCACCCATGTCTCCCACCACCCCCACCCCCCATCAGTGAAGGGTCACCCGCCACCAGACCCCCACCCATGTCTCCCACCCCCCCCACCCCCAGCACTGTGGGGCACCTGCCAGCAGGCCCCCACCCATGTCTCCCACCACCCCCCCACCCCCCAGCAGTGCAGGGGCACCCACCACCAGGCTCCCACCCATGTCTCCCACCACCCCCACCCCCCAGCCACCAGGGGCAGCCTCCACCAGGCCCCCAATCATGTCTCCCACCGCCCCCACCCCCCAGCAGTGCAGGGGCACCCTCCACCAGGCCCCCACCCATGTCTCCCACCACCCCCACCCCCCAGCCACCAGGGGCAGCCTCCACCAGGCCCCCACTCATGTCTCCCACCACCCCCACCCCCCAGCAGTGCAGGGTCACCCTCCACCAGGCCCCCACCCATGTCTCCCACCCCTCCCACCCCCCAGCACTGTGGGGCACCTGCCAGCAGGCCCCCACCCATGTCTCCCACCACCCCCACCACCCAGCAGTGCAGGGGCACCCACCAGCAGGCCCCCACCCATGTCTCCCACCACCCCCACCCCCCAGCCACCAGGGGCAGCCTCCACCAGGCCCCCACTCATGTCTCCCAACACCCCACCCCCGAGCAGTACAGGGACATCCTCCACCAGGCCCCCACCCATGACTCCCACCACCCCCACCCCCCAGCCACCAGGGGCAGCCTCCACCAGGCCCCCACGCATGTCTCCCACCACCCCCACCCCCCAGCAGTGCAGGGTCACCCTCCACCAGGCCCCCACCCATGTCTCCCACCCCCCCACCCCCCAGCACTGTGGGGCACCTGCCAGCAGGCCCCCACCCCCCCAGCACTGTGGTGCACCTGCCAGCAGGCCCCCACTCATGTCCAACTCATGTTCCCCTGCCGCCCACCCCCCAGCACTGTGGGGCACCTGCCGGCAGGCCCCCACCCATGTCTCCCACCACCCCCACCCCCCAGCAGTGCAGGGTCACCCTCCACCAGGCCCCCACCCATGTCTCCCACCACCCCCACCCTCCAGCAGTGCAGGGTCACCCGCCACCAGGCCCCCACCCATGTCTCCCACCCACCCACCCCCCAGCACTGTGGTGCACCTGCTAGCAGGCCCCCACTCATGTCCAACTCATGTTCCCCTGCACCCCCACCCCCCAGCACTGTGGGGCACCTGCCAGCAGGCCCCCACCCATGTCCAACTCATGTTCCCCACCAACTCCACCCCCCAGCACTGTGGGGCACCTGCCAGCAGGCCCCCACCCATGTCCAACTCATGTTCCCCACCACCCCCATCCCCAGAACTGTGGGGCACCTGCCAGCAGGCCCCCACCCATGTCCAACTCATGTTCCCCTGCACCCCACCCCCCAGTACTGTGGGGCACCTGCCAGCAGGCCCTCACCCATGTCCAACTCATGTTCCCCACCACCCAGCACTGTGGGGCACCTGCCAGCAGGCCCCCACCCATGTCCAACTCATGTTCCCCTGCACCCCCACCCCCCAGCACTGTGGGGCACCTGCCAGCAGGCCCCCACCCATGTCCAACTCATGTTCCCCACCACCCCCACCCCCCAGCACTGTGGGGCACCTGCCAGCAGGCCCCCACCCATGTCCAACTCATGTTCCCCACCACCCTCACCCCCAGTACTGTGGGGCACCTGCCAGCAGGCCCCCACCCATGTCCAACTCATGTTCCCCAGCCAACATGTCATCACAATCTAGATCCCTGGTCCCTATGGTCAGCCTCCAAATGCAAAACACCCACCCGAGTATTGCATCCACCCACTCATAATTGGCAATTACATGACAGAACACCAATTGCAAGTTCTGAAACAAACACATTTCCCTCACATACACCCAATGGGTGTCAGTGAATCTCAAAACCCATATCATGATATGCATGAAACCAATGATATGATACTACACATTGAAGTATGATGAAAAAATATGGATTAAAGGAAACATAAATAGAATCAAAAATAAAGAAACAGAAATGTGAATGTACAAAAATGAAAAGAAGCATGTCCGTGAAAAAAGCAAAACCAAAAATCAAAATCCAAAGTAATGGTGTCCAAAGTCACTGTCCACAAAACAAAATCCAATGGGAAATAAAAAAGAAAGCCATTGCTCCATGGTTAAAATGTGAAAGAAAAATACAATCCAACAGTGAACTGTGTACATACAAACAAGCCAGGGTCCATTATCCCAACAAAAGAAAGGAAACCTATCTAACTACACTAACTAATAAATTAAACTATATAGAAAAATGTGGCCAATGTCCGAAAGGTCCAAAATAAATCAAAAAAAAAATGAAACCTAACACTACCTACATAACTATGTACAAGGGCAGCGGGCTAGTTTGACGGCTCACTTGTGGATGTCCCGGCCCAGGGCATCATCGAACTCCTGCTCAATGTCCCGGAGGCGGTCCTCCTCCATGGCCCCGAGGGTCCGCAGGGCCGTCGACGTGTCCACCTCCAAACCCCTGCGGATTGCCTCGAGGCACTCGGCCCGCCTCAGGGCCCTCCGCATGGAGTTCTCCGCCCTGACCATTGTGAGCCGTGCCTCTTCCGCCCGCTGCCGCTCTGCATCTATGGCGTGGCCCAACCGCTGCCACACAGAAGACACTCTCTGTCCTGGGTCCTCCTGCCCTCCGGCCGATGCCTGCCCCTCCGATGTTGAAGGCCCCGAGCATTCATGGCTCCCACCACGGTGCTGCTGCTGCTGTGCCTCTGCCCGTGCACTGCCTCCTGCTGCCTGCACATTCTCCGCCGGCTGGGGTGCAGTCGTTGATGTGGCCACCCCTGCTGGACGTCCGACTCCCGACTGTGGCAGGGATGCCTCCTCCACCTGCCTGGCCGCACCGTCAGAGGCAGCTCCACAGGGCACCCAGGTGACTGATGTGTGGGAAGATGGCACGGAAGACGACTGGCGCGTAGGGGGTTCAGTTGAAGAGGGGGTCGGAGCAAGCCCCATCATACGGAGGAATCCGGCCTGGGTGACCTGTCCCAGCAGGCTGACGCGGTCAACGAGCCATTCGAGATGACGTGCAGTCTCCTCATGAAAAGACTGCAGGTCACCTCGCATGGCCCGTTGACGCAACGCCACACCACTCAGAACAGGCTCAACCCGGACCCGGATAGCCACGTCCGCAGGCAGAGGAAGGCCAGTTGTCGTGAGCTCATCCCCTGCCTGAAAACGGGTCTCGACGTAGGCATCCCTGCTGGTGCAAGATGATGCAGGGACAGGATCAGGGACAGGATTGCACAAAGGCACCTCCGCGGCGGCCTGTGCTGCCTCCTGTCCATGGTCCTGCACTGCACCACTAGCACCAGTGGGATCCCCACCTCCAGACCCCGTCTCTGTTGCTTGCACGGCCTCCTCCTCCACCAAACCGCCCACCAACATGGATGACTCCGTGCCATCTTCCCCTGTTGGGCCCTGTGGGGTCCCAGCTGCCCCTTCTGCTGCAGAGGAGTCCAACTCCAACCTCCGCCTCTTGGACCTCCCCCCGGCAGCTGCGGCCTGGGACGCGGCACCGGACTCCTCACTCCCCGACGAGATGACAACATGGGAGGGGAGCCGGGCCTTGCGTCTCTGGCTGGCGGTGGGATCACCGCCGCTGTGCTCCACAGCACCTTCTCCGCCCTCTCCATCAGTTGACGCTGCAGACAGGGAGAAATAAAACACAGGCATCAGGGCACTGTACAATGGACACATACACACATGACAGTTGTACATGAGTGGCATTGGCAAACCTCAGACATGTCATCACAATCCCCAACACACATGTCATTTCAACTCGCACACATGAGCCATACCACAGCCATATCGCAACTGCCAGCACCATCCATACATATACATCAGCATGAGCAGGCAAAGGTGAGCCAGACATCACATGCAACACAGGAAGTGCAGCACACATGTACACACACCACCACACTTGCATGCATGTGTACACCTCTGCCAAGTGTCACAGTGTTCCGATGGGCATCCATGTCACATCTGCCGATCAGGCTTCCACATACTGCTGTCACATTCATCCATGTTGCATCATTGTTGCACCCTTGTCAAATACACACACATGCACATGTACACAGTGCTGATACATGCAGCTGAAAACAACATACATGCGTGACATCACGGACATGTCTACTTACATACACATTCATCCAAACATGTGTGCCCACACAACTGCATTTGGCATGCAAGCCTACACACACAAGCACCATCCATGTCTCACACATTCCAGCCCTCGCATGTGTTAGCCCCACGGCCCTGTACACCCCCGCCCATACTCGACCCCATACAAACAGATGTGCAACCTGCAAACTACTGAAAAATCACCACACGCACATCTCACAATCAGGATGCATGTACACTTACCGCTCGACTCCAGACAGGTCTGCCTCTCAAGGACCTGGGCGTGGAGCGCTGGAGATATGCGTTTCAGGACCCTCATCTGTTCTTCCGACAAGTGGCCCTGGCGCCCCTTGGCATCCGCTGCATTCAAGAGGCGCCGGGCCTTGTTCAGGGTCCTGGACCTGAAGTCCTCCCAGCGCTTCTTGACATGTTGTAAGTCGCGGACTGCCACCCCCTCCGCGTTGATGGCAGTCACGATGTCAGTCCAGATCCGAGTTCGTCCTTCCTTGTCGGCTCGGGAACTTCCGAAGAGGGCATCATACTGCCCCAGGACTTGCTCCACCAGGACACCAACTTCCCTGGCACTGAAGCAGGTGCCCCTCTGCCTCTCTGGCCGGGGGTTGTCAGTGGTCTCAGATGGTGTTTGCCATGACATGACAACTCCAGAGGCAGGAGTGGGTGGGCAACTGGGTCCTGGGGCTGGGCTGTGGAGCGATGGAATCCCAGTCGGGAGTCTTCGGTTCCAGCAGGGGTGGTCACAGCAACAGCACCCCTGGCTGATGTGCAGGCAGCAAATGGCAGGGCACGTGGGCAGCTGGCAGTCAGGCAGCAGCAGATGGCAGGTGGGAGCGTGCTCGGAGCTCTGGAGGGCAGTAGTTCGGCCTTCTGGGCAGGAGCGTGGTCTTCCGTGTGCTTACGCGTGTCAGCTTGATACGGAGTGAATTTGCACGTGAAAATCCTGCACATTTGCGTGTAATTCGAGGAAAGGCCCTTAGCGCGTATGCACGGCAGCACGCATATGCAATATCATTGGACCAAAGGCCCTTAGCGCGTGAGCGCGTCTGTGACGTGACGCCCGTGGGTGTTTCCCTCATTACACGTGATGACAGAGCACACGTGGATTTCTACCAATCGCGTGTGAAAGTTCCCACGCACCCCAAAACACACGTACCCAGGCCAATCGCGTGTACGCTCACTTCCCTCCGATTACACGCGATGACACTCGGACGTACAGTTTTACCACGTATCCGAATACGGGAAACCCGCGCACGGCAAAAGACGTGCAGAGGCGTCAATGCGTCCGCTACACGAAGGCAGGCGGAAGCATCCCCGCGCACAGCATAAAAGTGCGCGCAAACAACAAACGCGTATATACAGCTACGATGAATGCCCCATTTGTCGCAGCACTGATCGTGGGACACCGCAGGAGGAGGAGAATAGCCAGGGCACGCATTTTCGCACCACGGACAAGCCTTTTTGGGATGCCTGACGACCAGGTCTATGGCAGGTATAGGTTTCCACCCCATATCATCCTAGACCTGGTCAGGGAGTGGGAAGATGACCTTACATCCCCCACCCTTTGCTCCCAAGCATTGAGCCCCTTGGAGAAGCTGCTCAATGTCCTGCATTTTTTGGCCACTGGGTCATTTCAGCGGACCACTGCCATAGTGGGGGGGGGGTCCCACAGGCCACGCCGTCACGCTGCCTACAACAGGTACTGGCAATCATGACAGCGTGCCCCTCAGTCCGCAGGCACATATACATGCCCAGAACACCCGCAGAAAGGCAGGCCGTTGTCCTGGATTTTTTCAGGGTGGCACACTTCCCCAATGTGCTCGGTGCCATAGATTGCACCCATGTGGCCCTACGTCCACCTAGGGCCACTGAGAACATCTACCGAAACCGCAAGCACTGGCATTCCATCAATGTACAGGTGGTATGCGATGCAAAGGGAATCATCTCCTCTGTCTATGCAAACTACCCTGGCTCCACCCATGACAGTTTCATATACAGAATGTCCACCCTGAGCCGGGCCCTGGAAGCTGGGCAGCATGGCGACACATGGCTCCTATGTCAGTACAAATGCCCTTGCACATGCATGCAAGTCACACACAGACAAATATCCAAACCCTAATAATCTCAACTATTATCACCTCCCCAGGGGACAGTGCCTACCCTCTGAGCAACCACATGATGACGCCAATCCGGAACCCCACAACACCACCCCAGGTAAGATACAACGCCGCCCATATTGCAACCAGGGGCATAGTGGAGCGCACATTCGGAGTGCTCAAGTCACGTTTCCGCTCCCTTGACCGCTCTGGTGGGCAACTACTCTATGCACCACCAGTAGTGTGCAGGATCATTGTGGCAGAATGTGTCCTGCACAATGTTGCAACACGGCAGGGCGTCCCGGTGGACATGGTGGTGCCCCCACATCCCCAACCACAGGCACAGGCGCTGCCCATGGAAGGGGATAGGGCACGTGGCGAGGAAGCCCGAACCCAGCTTGTGGCCACATTTTTCACCTAAACTCCCACTCCTGCGGAGTGCACACAGGCCTGGCACATACCAGGTGACAATCGATGATGACAAAGAGACAGTCAACTGTCACAACCCTTCCACCCTGAGATAGTTGCCATGGAAGTGCCACATCGTCTGCATCCCTAGCTACTATCCCGTGTGACCAACAGGCACACATATGACACATGACATGATATGGCCTATACACAAGTATTTCAAGGTGCGATGAGGCAGGGAGGGGGGAACAAGGGAAGACAGACAACGGTACTACTAGGCCAGGTGTCATTGAGATTGTGCAAGTGCAGGGGTAGGGGGAAGGGAAAAGTGCAAGGGGAAGGGGGGGCGGGGGAGTGCAGTACAGGGGAAGTAGCCCAAAATAAAAATACATAGGTCGGCTGGTGGCAACTGCAAAGGTAAGTGCAGACAAGTGCTGGGAAGGGTGGGCTGTAGGGATAGAGAGACAGTACCGCAGTGCAGGAGTTCCCAGGGAGGCAGTGCAAGTGAAGAGTGGCTGGGCCAGGGACCGAGGTCGGTGAGAGTGGCCCAGTTGCAGCTCCAGTGCAGTTCCAGTGAAGAATTCTGCAACGGAGAGGCAGAGAGAAAGCAGAAGCAAAGAGGAAGGTCTTGAGGTGCTTCCAGAACTGGAGATGGTTCCCCTCAAGTTCAAGTCAGGCAGGAAGGCTGTTCCAGAGGGAGGGCCCTGCCGCAGAGAGAGATCTACCCCCAGCTAGTTGCTCTGAGAAGCGGATGACCCTGACATGCAAGGTGTGCATCACACACACCTGCAAAACAGGCCATGGCCATCACTGTCATGTCACTCAAACCCTCCCAAACCACAACATGACATGGCAAGCAATACTCATACACCAACACAGTAACGATAAGGAACACATTGCCATGTCCTAAATGTACAGTCGCATCAGACAATGATGTCTGACCCAGAATCAGATGAAATGACAGACCACCAAAATCTCCCACCCAAAATAAATCATTTCCAAATGCATTACAAGAGTCGTAGACGTAACATAACAATGAATGCCTGTCTACATGCAAATTGTGCATTGCAAAATACACACTGCAGCTCATGTGTGCAGTGTCCTACTCCTCCAACACACTGCTCAGCGCACAGCACAGTGAACAGCCATTGTGTGTGATGCACACCCTGAGCATCACATCTAAGTGACAGACCACAACAAACAGCAAATTAGGCATGTACAGGATACATAATCAGTCACAGAACATGGGCTGCAGGGACACAGTGGGCACCAGAAGGCAAACAGTGTACACGTGGATATAGAAGGGTAGGCGTACATGTAGTGCATCAGAGTGCAAGTGTGTGGTTCTGCAAGGACATGCACTCCACATATGCATGTGCACTCAAGTGACTATTAGTGTTCTCTACACATCACATGTGAACATTCACCATGTGTACACCCTAGAATGTCAAACCACAACTATCCCCTCGCACCTGAAAGGAAAACACAACACATGAACAGGCATTGATCAGCAGAACACAACATGTACATAGGATACCACCATTACAATGTCAGAGTTCCCATCACACTGCAGGGCAAGGCAACTATCAACAACAACCCCCCCCCTCCCTCACAAATGACCATGACCCACTGAACAACTGCACCTGGGTCATGGAGCCTTCAAACCTCAATTCCACCTGGCCACAGGATCACCTTTACCCTTCGTCACCATCTCCCACATTGTATGTAAAAAGGTGCCTGCACCCTCAGAATCAATGTCCAAAATCACAAAATCCAAGCCAGAAAAACGAACCAGAACACCCTCCAGTAGATGACTTGACGTAGCAGTACCTCACAAAGGCCAAGTACTACCACAATGATGCAACAACCAAGGTAGCACAGCGAAACAATGTCACGACAGTATGTGAAACATGTGTGGTACATGACATAGGATGATGCACCATGAACGGATGTGTACTGTCACAGGTCCCCTGTACAGGCGTGGGAGTGTCACGAAACAACCACCCCCACCATGTCCCGGGTGCCTGCAAGGTCAAACTCACAGAGGCCCCTGAAACCCTGGTCGGGAAGGAGGTTCAGGGATATGCAGTCGGGACAGGTGTTGACACACTGGATGACTGGAATGAGTGGCAGGAGAGGGGAGGAGGAATGACACATGAAAGTAGGGAATGCACGAAAATGTACTACCTGCATGAACACATACACAATCCAAACAAACTTGGACATCATTGTCATGGCCTTCTGTAGTCCAGGCTCAGGAGTGGCACGAACCAACCACCCCCTCTAGGGTTTTGGCGCCTGCAAGTTCGGGGCTTACACAGGCATCCGCAACCCCAGCGGGGAAAGAGGGTCAGGGAACGTTGCTTGGATAGGTACGGGAAGCAGGAACACCGGGTAGAGGATACAGGGTTCAAAATTGCATAGGATCACGGGTGATTAGGGAGAAAAAACATACCAAATTGAACCACACATACATCCATGCCTTAGTACACTCCCCAGCAAGCCTATGCAGAGCAGTTCGAAAGAAAAACAACAAGACACTTAGCTCTTGTTTTGAGTACTGGCCTCCTGCCTGCGCACTCTCAGGTCCGGTTACAGGAGCACTGCAATGCTGCAAAGAGAGCCACAGTCACCAACCTGTATGTGCCAATTACACAAAAACACAACACCAAACATGCCCCATAGCAAAAAACGACTCTACAAACAGACAATCTGGTGTCGATGCTTCGTACCCATATATAACATCACCCCTGTGACGGGTCATACACAGTCAATGCAGTAAGTCAGCCGCTGGTGGGTGCGTGGCAAATGGAACACCAATGTGTCACAATTCACACAACATGCAATGTTCCCTGGGTAAGCAGACAGACCCATATAGCAAGCCATGACTTCACAACAAGTTGCGTACCACCATGACCGAAACAAAGTTGGCAGTGCATTTATCATAAAGTGCATGGAAAAAACATGCACTGCACCCGAGTATGTCCCTTGCTGTATGTCCCTGTGAGCTGCCCCTTTCCATGTCTCGGAAGGCTACATGGTTGATACAAGTGTCTCAATGGACCTTGGTGTACCGGAGGGTATGTGCCACTGCCCCTGCATGTGTCCCAGACAACCCATCAGTCCACCAACACATCTGAGCTGCATTGTGTGCTTCAACACCAATATTCGTCTAAGCTCACCCTCAGTGCTGTGACTAAGCCTGCATGTGAAACTCGCCTGGTGCAAGCTTTGCTGTGTCATGGCCCCCCTGTGATGCTCACCTTGCCTGTAGTTCCTTGGTACATGTCAGCAGTTCTAGGATGTGAGTCTGCAATCCCTGTGCCTCTGCTTGTGCACACATGTGCATGTCGGCACCAACAAACGGGTCAAGAATTCCGTCGTCCAATGGGCCATGTCTGCTGGCAAAGGTGCTCTGGATGCTCATCCCCCTGCAGAAAGGGCATGAAACACATGATTAATGCTTCAAAGTCATCTGTGTGTGTCTCATCAGGCATCTCATTACTTGACCATGTCAGAGAGTCACATCACAAATCACACCATCAATCCTTCTTTCACATCCAAAGTGTGGAACACTATCTACAGCATGAATTGCAACAAGCATGTGTACATGAAAGATATGAAACATACTACACAATACATAGCAAGCAATGTACACATTAATCATGACACACCCCATCTAGCAAAAGCTGAACAGTGGACAATAACACCAAAATCATACCCAATAGGGGTGTCAACACAAGTCACACAGCACCAGACATGCCACAGATATGACAGTCCAAAGCCCTTGTGTAATATTCTGTAACACCGAACCATCCTTTCGAGTCCATGGATAAGGGAGGCAGGAGTGGCATATGTGAGTCAAGGACCCCAAGTAGCAAACACATACACAAGACAAGCCTGAAGGGCCCAGCTGGAACAGACAGTGGATGCCTTCAAAATCCACAAAGCACCGCACTGTCACATGAAAGCACAATAGACTAGCAATTTTAAACTAAATCAACTATTAACTAATTACGCTAACAATGGAAAACCTACATTACCTAATTAAACTAACTATCAAACAGAAACATAACTAACTAAACTAAAAGAAAAATCAAAAATGGCAACATATGACCCGGGGGGGAGGGGAGGCACCCAGGAGGGGGAGGTACAGGGTGCTGCTCAACATCCACATGCGATGATGCTGAGCCAAAAAAAAAAAAACCTCCACGGGCTCAACGCCTGCACAGCCCGACCTATGTGGGAGATAGATGGTCGTCCGAGTCTGGCTCATCCTGGAAAGGAGGACGTGGCACAGTAGCCTGGCCATACCTAGCCGCAGCTTGCCCCTCGTCGGCAGCAAGTCTGCCGGACGGGTGAGCCTGGTTCTGTGTGGCGATGTGACATAGGTCTGCATGCAGAACCTCACGTGATACACGTGCTTTCTCTTGCAAGGTAGCACGTGTAACACGGAGTTCCTCCTGCAAGGCCTGGCTGGACAACCGCTGCACCTCCCGACAAGCCTGTAGCTCAGCCGAGATGGTACGCTCAAGCTGTGCAAACCTCTCCTCTGCCTGCTGTCTCTGGGACATCATAAGGACACCCAGAGTGGATCTGAGGGAAGCATACTCCTCCCTCAGGCCATCCATGTGTGCCTCTGCGTGAGCAGCAATTGCTTGACGCAGAGACGACATTTCAGCCTGGCGTGCCCTGTCTGAGGCCGCCATGCCCAGCCTGAGCGAGTGGGCCGTGGACCATGCTGCCTGCTGCTGGAGAAGCACCTGCCTAGCAGGGGGAGCACAGATCGGGCCACTCGCTCCATGCTCTCAGCGATGTTCTCCAATGCTGCCCCCTGCCGTTCGGAATTGGCAGTCATGTCTTGCTCCCACTCAGTATACAGCGGTTGCGCACGGCGACCGCCTTGCCGGGCTTGACCCCTGCGGGACCCAAGGACCGGGGGTCCTCGCTGTGTTGGCACCGCCCGTGGCTGCACGACTACATGCCCCCGTCGACGTGATTTCCCAGGCACATCAGTGACTGGTGTGGAGGGTGACCCTGCGTCCCGATCCACCACAGGCGGAGGAACCAGGACTGTCTGATCCCTCAGTGCAGGGGGCACAGACAGAGGAGTGTCCACATCAGAATCACTCACCCCTGACACATGGACCTGATGCTCATCCAACTCAACATGGACGTCAGAGTCGTCATCAAGGCTGGACTCATAGGCAGCCAGAGACAAGATGGACTGCAGCACTTGGGGGTTTTCGTGGCCTACCACCCCACGACCCCCACTAGTGCCGGGTTGATGTGGTGTTACCAACCCTGTGTCTGGCATGACAACACCATCCTCTGCCTCCATTGCGTCATCACCTGAAAAATAGAGAGAAAAAAGGTCACTACACATGTCAGAAGCACACAACACACACACACACCGACAGCAAACGCATCCAGCAGACATGTGACACACAACATATAACCTGGCATGCATGCTGGGTCAACTTTGAATAGCTTCTGTGATCAGACCTGTTGAAAGGTGGCAGTTTCCAAGGAAGTGGGTCTCTGCAGTGCAGAAACTGTGTACGCCACTCACTACCTACATGTACAAGGACTCCATGGTGTGTGCCAGAAAATGTGAAGGCAGTGCAATGTCAAATTCAGACATCACGTGCATTGTACATTCAATGTGTACCATATCTAGAAGCCAAGCACCCCTCCACCCCAGTACCAAAGCAGGGATGCCTAGCATGGTATCAAAAGGCTGACCATACACCTGTGTATTGACAGGCAGTGTTGACTGGCATCAACAGCTTAATGTGATTCAAATGACAACACTGCAAATGATGCTGGGACAGTAGGCAGGACACATGATGAAAACTCTGGAGGCCGCCCACGTGTGAAGAAGACACAACAAGAGTTGGACAGAGTGATTGGCCATTGAACAGGCAGAGGCCTGTGAGCCACACAGATTGTCAGAGCCCATACATGTGTGCAATGCACGACTGAGCCACAGTTGACATGGGAAGGCTAATGAGATGGCAGGCAATGTATGTAACCAAGGACTTGTATTACAGTGATCATCCAGTCAAGGACACATAGGGGCATGCGTGCAATGCACATGGAGCATGAATGGGCACTCATGTCCCTGCCCGACATCTGACCCATGCACAGTACAAGTGAGATACCCTGCATCGAGTACTAAGGCTGTACCACACGGCATATGTCTGGCAGATTCTACGATGGAAGTTAGCATCTACACAGGACACATGAACAAGAAAGTACACATTGGCAAGATTGAAGCAGACCAGTGCAAAGGTGGAACTGGGGTGCAGAGTGGCAGAGGAGGGGCAAGGGAGCATGCCTACATGGAGTCCCGCATGCAGGCAGAGGAGACATGCATGACGGAAGCATTGCATTACTTACACATCAGAACCATGTACACGTCACATGTAGCAGCAATCATGCACAACACATCCCACAAGTGAAACACACACGTCCTCAACAAATACACATCAACACTCACTGGACTGTGCATCAAAATCCAGCATCTCTCCCACTCCTTTGACCAATTCAGGTGGTATGAACTCCGCAACGAGAGCCTCATGCGGAGTGAGCTCTTCCTCCTCTGGTGCAGGCCCACCGCCAGTCACCAGAGTCAAGTTGTAATTAGAGGCACGCTTAGCCTTTGTTCTGCGCGTGATGTCATTCCAACGCTTTTTGCACTCCTGCGCCGTGCGCACCTCATGGACGAATGAACTGACATGTTCCGCAACATGCTTTCAGTGGGTGTCACGTTGGGCAGCCGTAGTCTGACTATTGGCACCCACTAGCATGTCACGGCTGTGGCCCCGCACGTAGTCCACGAAGAAGTCCAGTTCCTGCTTACAGAAAGGCTTCTTCCTCGACGTGCAGGAGGTCGTGGCTGTGTGTGGGGTCCCAGCCTGTGCTGCAGGTGCAACCTTCCTCCTCTTGGACTGTGGCGCAGACCCTGGCTGGCTAATGCCGCCCTGACCAGTATGGCCAGTGGGTTCGGTGGATTGAGCCAAGGGAGTGGCAGGTGGAGGGATGACCAAAGGCCTGACTTGTGTCAGTGGCAGCTGGGTGCCCACTAATGGACCCTGCGCAGCAACATCAGCTGTGGCAGGGTCATTGTTCGCAACGGTCCTGGCTGGCAGACTCACAACCGGGGTGCTGTTGGGTGCATCTGCCCCTGCACTTGCCAACACCCGGCTGTTCGGGGCAGCAGATGACATGACTGCCCCAGGGACATGTGTCTTGGTCTGAGCAGCCCGGCGTGCCCCTATGGTTTCCCCCTGGCCTGTTGGAGATCTACCAAGGGCTCTTCAAGTGCCAACGCAGCCTGCGCTGGCAGACCCTGAGCCTGGGTGGCGGTGTCCACAGCTGCACCTGCAGCTACCACTACCCTTGGGCCCGTGGCAGTCGATGGAACGGACTGCCGGGTCGAACGGGTGCCAGATGCAGGAGCTGCATCCCCCGGAACCACAGGGGGTGGTGGCATGACTGCTACGACACATGGCACAACATTGTGCTCAAGTGGCGCACCCCTGCCTCTTCCCCCTCTGTGGCTGCCCTGGACACCCTGGAGTCCCCCTACTCCCTGGTCACCACGGCCACGTCCCCGACCATGCCCGCCACGAGGAGGATGCCCAGCTGAGGCGCCCCCCATCTTTGGTGCCCTCCCAACCATGGCACAGATGTAGTAGTGCTGGCACAGATGGAGTGGTGCCAATGGGAGGTGTACACCACAATTGACCTGGGCAATTGGGGTGAAGGGAGTGGGAAGCAAGATGTTAACAGCCCCCCTGCACCTGCAAGGCTGTGTGTGACCCCGGTGATGTGGTGACGGGTCACGCAACGCTCAGGCACCCCAAAACTGCAGTAAAACCGTGCATGCAATCCTGCAGCCTATGTGCGTGGATTCAACCTCCCGCAGTATGCGGTGGCACCCAGTAACACGAATAACGCGTACGCATGGGACCCGCAGGCTACTATGACATCGAAAATGGGTGCGATACACAGGGGCACCCGCAGTGGGAAAAAGAGCGTGTGCGACTCACCGTCTGACTAGCGCGATGCAGAAAAACACGCGTAGCCAATACCCCCGCCAAAAGAAGAAATACGTCCTTGATAGCTGTGAAGTTGTGATGGCGCGCGAAACAACAGGAAGCAGCAACACACGTCGGTCTCCACGAAAGGCACGTACAGCGAACTGCTGGGCCCGCTCACCTTTAACCCGTGCTGAGGGAAACGCACGTGCACGTCACGTCACTTACGCGCATGGGCCCTTTCCTCGTATTACATGCGGACGTGCACTTTTTCACGTGGGCTGAAATGCCCATGCACACCTGTACACGTCACGTCACACGGGCGCTTGCGCTTGAGGGGTCTTCTGTCCAATGAAAATGCGTATGCGTGCAGACGCGCTTACGCGCTAAGGGCCTTTCCTCGAATTACATGTTGACGTGCCGAATTTTCACGTGCCAAATCACTCCGTATCAAGCTGGCCACGCGTAAGCACACAGAAGACCACGCTCCTGCCCAGAAGGCCGAACTACTGCCCCCCAGAGCCCCGAGCACGCTCCCACCTGCCATCTGCTGCTGCCTGACTGCCTGTTGCCCACGTGCCCTGCCATTTGCTGCCTGCACATCAGCCAGGGGTGCTGTTGCTGTGACGACCCCTGCTGGAACCGAAGACTCCCGACTGGGATTCCATCGCTCCACAGCCCAGCCCCAGGACCCAGTTGCCCACCCACTCCTGCCTCTGGGGTTGTCATGTCGGGGCAAACACCATCTGAGACCACTGACAACCCCCGGCCAGAGAGGCAGAGGGGAACCTGCTTCAGTGCCAGGGAAGTTGGTGTCCTGGTGGAGCAAGTCCTGGGGCAGTATGATGCCCTCTTCGGAAGTTCCCGCGCCGACAAGGAAGGACAGACTCGGATCTGGACTGACATTGTGACTGCCATCAACGCGAAGGGGGTGGCAGTCCGTGACTTACAACATGTCAAGAAGAGCTGGGAGGGCTTCAGGTCCAGGACCCTGAACAAGGCCCGGTGCCTCTTGAAGGCAGCAGATGCCAAGGGGCGCCGGGGTCACTTATCGGAAGAACAGATGAGGGTCCTGGAACGCATATCCCCAGCACTCCACGTCCAGGTCCTTGAGAGGCAGACTCGTCTGGAGTCGAGCGGTAAGTGTACATGCATCCTGATTGTGAGATGTGCGTGTGGTGATTTTTCAGTAGTGTGCAGGTTGCACATCTGTTTGTATGGGGTCGAGTATGGGTGTGGGTGTACAGGGCCGTGGGGCTAACACATGCGAGGGCTGGAATGTGTGAGACATGGATGGCGCTTGTGTGTGTAGGCTTGCATGCCAAATGCAGTTGTGTGGGCACACATGTTTGGATGAATGTGTATGTAAGTAGACATGTCCGTGATGTCACGTATGTATGTTGTTTTCAGCTGCATGTATCAGCACTGTGTACATGTGCATGTGTGTGTATTTGACAAGGGTGCAACAGTGATGCAACATGGATGCATGTGACAGCGGTATGTGGAAGCCTGATCGGCAGATGTGACATGGATGCCCATCGGAACACTGTGACACTTGGCAGAGGTGTACACATGCATGTAAGTGTGGTGGTGTGTGTATATGTGTGGTGCACTTCCTGTGCTGCATGTGATGTCTGGCTCACCTTTGCCTGCTCATGCTGTTGTATGTGTATGGATGGTGCTGGCAGTTGCGATATGGCTGTGGTATGGCTCATGTGTGCGAGTTGAAATGACATGTGTGTTGGGGATTGTGATGACATGTCTGAGGTTTGCCAATGCCACTCATGTGTGTATGTGTCCATTGTACAGTGCCCTGATGCCTGTGTTTTATTTCTCCCTGTCTGCAGCGTCAACTGATGAAGAGGGCGGAGAAGCCGCTGTGGAGCACAGCGGCGGGGATCCCACCGCCAGCCAGAGACGCAAGGCCCGGCTCCCCTCCCATATTGTCATCTCTTCGGGGAGTGAGGAGTCCGGTGCCGCGTCCCAGGCCGCAGCTGCCAGGGGGAGGTCCAAGAGGCGGAGGTTGGAGTTGGACTCCTCGGCAGCAGAAGGGGCAGCTGGGACCCCACAGGGCCCAACAGGGGAAGATGGCACAGAGTCATCCAGGTTGGTGGGGGGTTTGGTGGAGGAGGAGGCCGTGCAAGCAACAGAGACGGGGTCTGGAGGTGGGGATCCCACTGGTGCTAGTGGTGCAGTGCAGGACCAGGGACAGGAGGCAGCACAGGCCGCCGCGGAGGGGCCTGTGTGCAATCCTGTCCCTGATCCTGTCCCTGCATCATCTTGCACCAGCAGGGATGCCTACGTCCAGACCCGTTTTCAGGCAGGGGATGAGCTCACGTCAACTGGCCTTCCCCTGCCTGCGGATGTGGCTATCCGGGTCCGGGTTGAGCCTGTTCTGAGTGGTGTGGCGTTGCGTCAACGGGTCATGCGAGGTGAACTGCAGTCTTTTCATGAGGAGACTGCACGTCATCTCGAATGGCTCGTTGACCGCATCAGCCTGCTGGGACAGGTCACCCAGGCCGGATTCCTCCATATGATGGGGCTTGCTCCGTCCCCCTCCTCAACTGAACCCCCTATGTGCCAGTCGTCCTCCGTGCCATCTTCCCACCCATCAGTCACCTGGGTGCCCTGTGGAGCTGCCTCTGACTGTGCGGCCAGGCTGGTGGAGGAGGCATCCCTGCCACAGTCGGGAGTCGGAAGTCCAGCAGGGGTGGCCACATCAACGACTGCACCCCAGCCGGCGGAGGATGTGCAGGCAGCAGGAGGCAGAGCACGGGCAGAGGCACAGCAGCAGCAGCAACGTGGTGGGAGCCATGAAGGCTCGGGGCCTTCAACATCGGAGGGGCAGGCATCGGCCGGAGGGCAGGAGGACCCAGGACAGAGAGTGTCTTCCGTGTGGCAGCGGTTGGGCCACGCCATAAATGCGGAGCTGCAGCGGGCGGAAGAGGCACGGCTCACAATGGTCACCCTCCACCAGGCCCCCACCCATGTCTCCCACCATCCCCACCCCTCGAGGCAATCCGCAGGGGTTTGGAGGTGGACACGTCGACGGCCCTGCAGACCCTCGGGGCTATGGAGGAGGACCGCCTCCGGGACATTGAGCAGGAGTTCGATGATGCCCTGGCCAGGGACATCCAAAAGTGAGCCGTCAAACTAGCCCGCTGCCCTTGTACATAGTTATGTAGGTAGTGTTAGGTTTCATTTTTTTGGGGATTTATTTTGGACCTTTCGGACATTGGCCACATTTTTGTATATAGTTTATTTTATTAGTTAGTGTAGTTAGATAGGTTTCCTTTCTTTTGTTGGGATAATGGACCCTGGCTTGTTTGTATGTACATAGTTCACTGTTGGATTGTATTTTTCTTTCACATTTTAACCATGGAGCAATGGCTTTCTTTTTTATTTCCCATTGGATTTTGTTTTGTGGACAGTGACTTTGGACACCATTACTTTGGATTTTGATTTTTGGTTTTGCTTTTTTTCACGGACATGCTTCTTTTCATTTTTGTACATTTACATTTCTGTTTCTTTATTTTTGATTCTATTTATGTTTCCTTTAATCCATATTTTTCATCATACTTCAATGTGTAGTATCATCTCATTGGTTTCATGCATATCATGATATGGGTTTTGAGATTCACTGACACCCATTGGGTGTATGTGAGGAAAATGTGTTTGTTTCGGAACTTGCAATTGGTGTTCTGTCATGTAATTGCCAATTATGAGTGGGTGGATGCAATACTCGGGTGGGTGTTTTGCATTTGGAGGCTGACCATAGGGACCAGGGATCTAGATTGTGATGACATGTTGGCTGGGGAACATGAGTTGGACATGGGTGGGGGCCTGGTGGCGGGTGACCCTGCACTGCTGGGGGGTGGGTGTGGTGGGAGACATGGGTGGGGGCCTGGTGGAGGGTTACCCTGCACTGCTGGGGGGTGGGGGTGGTGGGAGACATGGGTGGGGGCCTGCTGGCAGGTGCCCCACAGTGCTGGGGGGTGGGGGGGTGGGGAACATGAGTTGGACATGGGTGGGGGCCTGGTGGCGGGTGACCCTGCACTGCTGGGGGGTGGGGGTGGTGGGAGACATGGGTGGGGGCCTGGTGGAGGGTGACCCTGCACTGCTGGGGGTGGGGGTGGTGGGAGACATGGGTGGGGGCCTGGTGGAGGGTGACCCTGCACTGCTGGGGGTTGGGGGTGGTGGGAGACATGGGTGGGGCCTGGTGGAGGGTGACCCTGCACTGCTGGGGGGTGGGGATGGTGGGAGACATGGGTGGGGGCCTGGTGGAGGGTGACCCTGCACTGCTGGGGGGTGGGGGTGGTGGGAGACATGGGTGGGGGCCTGGTGGCGGGTGACCCTGCACTGCTGGGGGGTGGGGGTGGTGGGAGACATGGGTGGGGGCCTGCTGGCAGGTGCCCCACAGTGCTGGGGGGTGGGGGGGTGGGGAACATGAGTTGGACATGGTTGGGGGCCTGCTGGCAGGTGCTCCACAGTGCTGGGGGGTGGGGGTGGTGGGGAACATGAGTTGGACATGGGTGGGGGCCTGCTGGCAGGTGCCCCACAGTGATGGGGGGTGGGGGGTGGGAGACATGGGTGGGGGCCTGGTGGAGGGTGACCCTGCACTGCTGGGGGGTGGGGGCGGTGGGAGACATGGGTCGGGGCCTGGTGGAGTTTGCCCCTGCACTGCTGGGGGGTGGGGGTGGTGGGAGACATGAGTGGGGGCCTGGTTGAGGCTGCCCCTGGTGGCTGGGGGGTGGGGGTGGTGAGAGACATGGGTGGGGGCCTGCTGGTGGGTTCCCCTGCACTGCTGGGGGGTGGGGGTGGTGGGAGACATGGGTGGGGGCCTGCTGGCAGGTGCCCCACAGTGCTGGGGGGTGGGGGGGTGGGAGACATGGGTGGGGGCCTTGTGGAGGGTGACCCTGCACTGCATGGTGGTGGGGGTGGTGGGAGACATGAGTGGGGGCCTGGTGGAGGCTGCCCCTGGTGGCTGGGGGGTGGGGGTGGTGGGAGACATGGGTGGGGGCCTGGTGGTGGGTGCCCCTGCACTGCTGGGGGGTGGGGGTGGTGGGAGACATGGGCGGGGGCCTGCTGGCAGGTGCCCCACAGTGCTGGGGGGTGGGGGAGTGGGAGACATGGGTGGGGGCCTGGTGGCGGGTGACCCTGCACTGCTGGGGGGTGGGTGTGGTGGGAGACATGGGAGGGGGCCTGGTGGAGGGTGTCCCTGCACTGCTGGGGGGTGGGGGTGGTGGGAGACATGGGTGGGGGCCTGCTGGCAGGTGCCCCACAGTGCTGGGGGGTGGGGGTGCAGGGGAACATGAGTTGGACATGAGTGGGGGCCTGCTGGCAGGTGCACCACAGTGCTGGGGGGGGGGTTGGGAGACATGGGTGGGGGCCTGGTGGAGGGTGACCCTGCACTGCTGGGGGGTGGGGGCGGTGGGAGACATGGGTGGAGCCTGGTGGAGGGTGCCCCTGGTGGCTGGGGCTGCAGGGGGACATGCGTTGGTGGGCAGTAGTGCAAGTTGACATGTGGGTTGGCTGGGGGGCATGGCCATGGTGGATGGGGTGCCTGCAGGACATGTGCAGGGTAGGCCCCTGTGGTGTGAGCCACCTGCAGGGGCCATGGAGGGTGTAGAGGGAACACCTGGGAGGACCCACACGTGCAATTCACGTGTGGTGCTCCCCGCGCACCCCTGTAATACACGTACCCTGATGTAATCGCGTGTGGAACTTCCCACGCACCCCTGGAATACACGTACCCTGATGATGTTGCGTGTGATACTTCCCCCGCACCCTGAAGTACACGTACCCTGATGAGATTGCGTGTGGAACTTCCCGCGCACCCCTGGAATACACGTACCCTGATGATGTTGCGTGTGATACTTCCCCCGCACCCCGAAGTACACGTACCCTGATGAGATTGCGTGTGGAACTTCCCGCGCACCCCTGATATACACGTACCCTGCTGATGTCGCGTGTGAGACTTCCCCCGCACCCTGAAATACACGTACCCTGCTGAAATCGCGTGTGGAACTTCCCGCGCACCCCTGAAATACGCGTACCCTGCTGAAATCGCGTGTGGAACTTCCCGCGCACCCCTGAAATACACGTACCCTGCTGGAATCGCGTGTGGAACTTCCCGCGCACCCCTGAAATACACGTACCCTGCTTGCACGGGGCCAATCGCGTGTGGAACTTCCCGCGCACCCCGGAAATACACGTACCCTGCTGAAATCGCGTGTGGAACTTCCCGCGCACCCCTGAAATACACATACCCTGCTCGCACGGGGCCAATCGCGTGTGGAACTTCCCGCGCACCCCGGAAATACAGGTACCCTGCTGAAATCACGTGTGGAACTTCCCGCGCACCCCTGAAATACACGTACCCTGCGGCAATCGCGTGTGGAACTTCCCGCGCACCCCTGAAATACGCGTACCCTGCTCGCACGGGGCCAATCGAGTGAGGTACTTCCCGCGCACCCCAGTGATACACGTAGCCCGCTTGCCGTGCTGGTACAGGGTTAGCGCAGCCCTTTGCGCTGGATTGGGGATTTTGATGGCTTTTCCCTGTGCGAGAGGCGTTCTTGGGGGCGTAACTGGCGCTGCTGCAGGGTCGCTGCGCCACTGTGCGCCACGGCTGGTTTTGGTGGCTGGAATCCATGAATACGCTGTGCGCGGAAATGGATTTTAGCGCACGCGGCTGGCGCAGGGATTCGCACGCGCACACTGTGCGCCAGCCGCGTGCGCCACTTGTGCGCTGCATTCTATGAATTACCCCCATGATGTCCAACAAGATATCCCTATGAAGTCTCACTTATACATCTGCGTCTGACAAGAGATTCAAACACCTAATGTGATAGAACAGAAAATCCATTACAACAATAACGCCTCTAAATCCGCAGGTTTAATGATAAATCTTTCATCTTTTGATACATTCTCAATCAACATTTGTGGGTTACTTTTGATGTTACAAGGGGAATTTCTTTACTCATTTTTCTAATAACCTGATTCGCACACATATTTTGTATCAAAGCTTTGTTTTGTGCCCCAGAGAAGTTGGGGTGTGTAATCATTTAGTGCCAACATTCAAAGATCCTATTATTTAATAAATAGATATTCCCTCTGTACCCCTAACCTGTTCTTGGCTCATTGGTGGCACGGGGGAAGGGGATCACGTGGCTATATATGAATCCTAGACAAGGCTTGCTGAATGAAAATAACAGATGTGTTGTGTGGCACCTTAATTGAGGGGGAAGGAATTCCTCATGTTGAGGGGGGGTCTCCCAATAAATTGCTGATGAGTGGACCGATAATGAAGCTGGGAGCTATCTGACTACAATGGTACAATAAGTCACATCAGTAGAAACTGATATTTGGCAAAATAATAGTATTTTTATATCAAGCTTTAACAGAATTCTACATGACACAAACTATTCTGGAAGAGCAGATTCAAATGGTCCAATTCACAGCTCATTTATATTTCCATTTGCAATTAGTTGAAGAGTGATTAGAGAATAAACAGGCGTGCGTGCTGCCTGAATCCCTCTAACAGGCCAAGAAGGCACTCACACAGCTAGAAGATACAGCGCAGCAGAGCCACATGTTTGAATTAAAACAAGAAAACCTCATTGGACAACTTCAAAATTAGCATCAAACCAACTTGCAGGCCCATGAGGAGCGAGAAACAGAGTTCTCTGCACTACAAGACACACATAAAGAGAGTGTTGAAACCATGAGCCACCTTCAACACAAATTGAAGGATCAGACTATTCACAATAGAATGTTGTTGGATGAGAATGCCACCTTTAAACAGACCATAAATGAATTGAAATGTGAAAACAGTCAATTCATTATAAAAGAGATTGACTCACAACATGAGTTTGATAAACATGCATCAGGATTTAAATAGTCTGATGCAACATAAATTACAGCTGATCAAAGACCAATATGCATTAAAGTTGAAAACGGATGCAGAACATTGAGAGTTAGGTTCTCAGGAACTTTCCAGAATTATGGAAGAAAATATAGATTTTATGGAGCATTTGAACCAAGCTGGAGCTGACCTATCAGAGGCAGCACATTGTAGAGAGGCTCAAGAGAAAGAATTTGGTCTCTTGGAAGAAAAACACCTTGGGCCTCATTACGAGAACAGCGGTAGCCATGGAGCTATTAGCTACATGGCTGCACCGTTCCGGGCTCCATTACCGGGTTCCTGCAATGGGGATTTACTGGGTTACTCTGAGATAGGAGGACCCGGTAAGTCCTCCATGCAGGAACCCTTCCCCATTCCCATTTGAGCCCCCATAGGGCACAATGCGAATGGGGAGGGAGGTAATAACGGGCACATTACATCTTGCCCATTATTGCCTCCCTCTTCCCCTCGTGGGACCCAGAAAGCATGCCTGGTTTTACCAGGCATGCGATCCTGGTCCCACGATGGGAAGCTGTACTGGTCCCGTTCAATCCGGGAGCACCAGGGTCGTAATGAGGCCCCTTGAATGTGCATGCATTATGTAAGACTCTCACAGAGAACATGAAGCAGTTCAAATGAAGTCCAGAATTAAAGGATTGATTGGTGGCTCAGAACCGGGTGCTCGGGGCATCATGGACCTCATACCAGACCAGTGTGTTCAGGGAGACTAAAAATAATCCTGTAAGCACTTCTGACCCTGACAACTCCTATGATGAGAAAATCAGGGATTTAAATTTACAGAAAATTAGATTACAAAGAGACCACCTAGCCTGCTTCACGGGAAGAGAAAAGCAGGAGCTTCAGCCCTGGAAGGGCATGCAAAAAACCTCAATACATTCAGGTAGGGAAATGGGGGGATTTCCCCAGACTACCTGGAAGGAGGAATGAAGAGACTGCGTTCTATCCTGTGCCTAAAAATGACAACAAACAAAGACACCCTGAGAGTTCATGAAGGCATTGGCAAGAGGAGTCAAAACCTGTGATTCTGGGAGGTATTCCCAATCTCATAGATATAGGAAGTTCCTAGAAAATAGGGAACAGAGTACAACCATAGCTCTGAGTCAGGAGGTGAATGAACTCAGGTGTAAAGGCAAGAATGACAGTGAAACAGAGAACATGGTTTTGTTAAAGACCCAATCAGACAAATTAAAGCCATGGAGATATTCCTGACCCCATACCATAAGAAGGCCAAGTATTCAGTATGGCAGCACTTGGATGTCTGCCTATCCACTAAAGTTGATAATAGATTATATTTGGATTATTAAATTGGAAGATTCAACAACCCTAAATTTATCTAGGCTAATCATCATGCTTACATTGTAGAGAATTATACTAATATCAAATTTAACCTAGTCAATACCCTTGAAATTATAGGAGCACGAAGGGGCTTGAGCATGTCATCCAGAGGCTGCAGATTGTGTGTTCATTGTGTGCTTGAGGCTATCAAGTATCTTTTGATATACTGTAATAGCTTGGAAGTTATACATCACCAATTTATGAAAATGTATTCTTCGGCATGGACGGACATAAGAATTGACTATTTTTGGCTGGAATTTAAGGCTGGAAATGATTGTAATTTAATATTTTACATGGCTAAATTTTAGGACTTTGGAAGTGGCAACTTAAAAAAATTGAATTGTTATTAATATGTTATATTTTCTTATTTCCTCTGATTTTACTGATTGAGTAATTTGTGGTATTATGTTAAAATTGTGATATTGACGTTTTAATTGTATATAAGGTCATTTGTATGCCCTTAGGGCCGCCACCGGCACCTCACGTAGGGACCATATCCCTTGTCTCAGAAGACAAGTCCACTGGCTCCCAGTTAAGGAAAGAATCATCTTCAAAACCCTTGCCCTGATGCACAAGTGCCTCCATGACCTGGCCCCACCTTTCCTTGTCCAAAGGATCTCCAAACCCTGCTCCAGTAGGCCAGCCAGAACAGCATATGCTAACATGATTACTGTTCCCAAAACTAACAAAGCACGTGCTGGTGGCACCAACTTCCCCACCATGGCTGCCACCCATTGGAACGCCTTACCACCACACCTTAGGCAAATTGAATCCCAAGGTGCCTTTCGCAAGGCCATCAAAACCAAGCTTTTCGTGTAAACCTGCAGACCCTTTGGGTACAACCTAAACAATCTGTATGTTTATTGTTGCTAAAATGTATGTATCAACCTGTATGTAACCTGCAACTTCAAGACCACTTGTTGGGCGGTTTCTGTAACCCTTAAATAAGCCTTCTTACACTCTGTTTTAAGCGTCTCAATGCCCTTGGGCTGTAGAGCGCTCTACAAATGTAAAAAAATAAAATATATGTATGCAATAAAAAAAATTAAAAAAAAAACATCATGAGCAAATGAAGTCACTGTTTGTGATACAAATGATGTAAATTGCATTGAGTTTGCAAAATGGACATTCACCCCGGAGTACTCCAGTGTCTTTGCAGAACTGGAGGACCAGGATCATTATTAATGGTCCACCTATAAGGTGTCCATTTTGAAACATTTATTTACTTAGGAACCCACAAGAGACTTGTAAGGCTGAATATAACTTGCAATTTGGGGAATATCAGGCACCTACAGAGTTTGTGCAGGAATTAAAAAGTGCATTTGCGCAGACTTCAGGCGGGGGAACATCAATGGTAGGGAGTTTGAGATCACCAATGTCTGTGTACTCCCCAAATACATAATTACTCAGTTAGTGAATGATTTCCATGAGGGCAGGCTACTGGATTGGGTAATAGAGCAGGTCACCAGGATATATGAGGTCCAGAAGCCCACTGAAAATAAAAATAACAAGAAAACCACAAAGCCATCTACTATGCTTGCCGCTATGAATGTGGCGCAGGTGAAAACTACCCCTCCTTCGGACCGTGAGACGGCAGCTAAAAATACTCCTCCCGCGAACAAACTGAATGAAAGGCATAGGGGACCCCCACCCCAGCCCACTCAAATGGTATTCAGGAAGGACTCCAAAACAAAGACCCCTCTGACCCTGCCACATATGTAAACCCTTGGTATAAGGGCACAAAACCGATCCCGGGGTATGTGCTCTCTCCCCCAGCACACAGCGGGTGGGGGGCAAACCAAGTAAGTACTTCCCCAGAAACTTCCCTCCAAACCTTCACACAGGAGTAAAGTACCACTCCACCTCCCAACCAGAATTTCTTCAACAGGTGCCCTCAGAATCAGAACTTCCAGAACAATCTTCCTCTTTCTCCCCAGTTTCAGGACAAGAGATCTTTGATCCAGGGAGAAAGGAGAATCAGGACAGAACATTATGGGGGAAATTTCCAATACCTGAGCTACTCCGCTCAATTGGATAGTTATCCTTTTAGGGAGCTGCAAAAGTATGAACCGAGAACTCCCTACATCACAGAAAGAGTTTCACAACTGGATCACCAGGTCCAATAATTAACCGACGAGCCGAGAGCATGCTGAGGGTTCAGTCAAACCCTCAACCTAACCTTTCTTCACAGAATCCTCCAACACCTGGGTCGAATGCCCCAGGCGGGAAATGACTGGAGGAAAGATCTGACAAGCAACAGGTTCCTGAGGAAGGGGCCCTGGATGAAGGGACATGACAAGCCCTAAAGGAAGCGTTCGTTCTCACCAGAATTGAACCCCTGGAAACCTTTCACCCTGAAAGTGAATCCTCTACCCCTAGGAAGTTAGATCCCAAAGAGCAAAGGAGACGTAACATAAGAATCCACTTTGTGGAGGAACACAAGATAATCCCCTTTGAAAGAAAAGAGTAACTGGAGGATACAGGTAAGCACATTTTCTCATTCAGGATTGGGGGATACCTCCCAAAGTAAAATGGGTCTGGAAAGACCCTGAGTTTGTCAGGGTGAGTATGGAGAATGACCCAGATCAAGAAACTCTTAGAGCCCTAAAACGTGATACAGAAAATATACAAACGGAAGAAGTATCCTACCCAGAAACAGGAAAATGATTGTAAATGTGGGATCAGTCCCTGTTGGTGCGCTAGTGACCACTCTCGATTGGTTCCAGAACCAGCCTTTACAATTAGTTCTAATTAAACTGGCAGCAAAACAAAAAACTACCCCCTCAAACTTCCCACAGAGTTTGTAAATAATATTGAAGATTGAGAGTAATGCTTCGGGGGAGTGTCTTGCGTTCGAGGTCAGTACTTTCAATGCAAAGATTATTTCAAACAAACGTAGTACATGTCCAGGACCAGGGGTCGAAACTCGTGTCGGCTGTTGTTTCTTTTGGAAAATAAACATCTCCCATGATTTGGACATGTACTACGTTTGTTTGAAATAATCTTTGCATTGAAAGGACTGACCTCGAGCGCAAGACACTCCCCCGAAGCATTACTCTCAATCTACCCAGAAACAGGTTCTGCGAACTGTCTTCAGGTAAATGGGGACAGCGAACAATCTGCAGAGAAAGAGGATTCCCCTACCAAGCAAATTGCCAGATGTACATTTTTTCTTACAGATTCCCAATCTCGACACAGAAAATCACCCAAAATCACACAGTATTGGAGTTCAATATCAAGAAAACGACTGCCAAGCTGGCAAATAAGTCACACTTTCTTTGCACTCTTGAGGAAAAAGAGGGCAGATTTGATGCCCCGGTCAAGGTACAGAGTCAGTGTGAATTATCAGCTATGGTGGATACTCGATCACAAGCCACTCTCCTGTCCAAAAAGGAATTTTACCAACTAAACTCCAGAATAGGGGAGAGTCACCAGATTCCCCTCATAACTGTTCCCGGACAACTACAAACTGTTGATGGGAATAATATTACCATTGAAGGCACCTCAGATCTAGAAATAAAAATTGGCCGACATTGGTTAAAACATCCGGTGACAGTTGGGACTCCAGAGTGCACGCTGTACTTTACTAGGGAACAATCTCCTTTGAGGGTTATCACCTCTGTTGACTGTGTGAACAAGGTCCTCTGGACCAAGACCAACTAAAAATAAGTACACATTATTTAATTGAACAAATTCTGAGAAAGTGGAATTTAATTTCCAGAATTATCAGGTGCCATACATCACTGTCAACTTTGTAGGAGAAAAAACTGGTGATCGGATCCCTTCTCAGATTTTCAAAATCAGACTTACTCACAGTTTTAAGTGGCATTTCACCCTGGAAGGGAAATCCCTGGATGTTTGCACTAGTCCCAAATTAAAAGTAACACTGTGTCCCATGCAAAAAGACGATGAAGAACCAGCTCAAAGTCTGAATGAGAGGGAGGACCCTGTGCTCACCAGTACGCCTGAATAATAACAAAATCTTAATCTGCAAAGGATTATTCATGAAACTCCCAAAAGATCAGACCATTGCTTGCTAAATTGATTGATAAATAGGAAGTAGGTCTGGAAACCACAAATTCCAAACATTTTCTGCTTAGCACTGGCAACACAAGTTTAGTATACAATTGTTGGGTGTTGAGCGATGTACTTTCTACCTTTCATTTAGGGATTGACATTATCAACCAATTTGTTATCAATTTGGATCTATTTAATAGTAAAGTCTGGTCCCGACTGGTGGCTAGCCCCATTTGCTCTGACAACACCAAAGGAGTATTCTGGTCAGCTCAGTTGCTGCCTTATGCTGTTGAAGTTAAAATGCGAGAAGAAGTTACCATTCAAGGACAGGTACAACAATTCACGATTCCTCCACAAAATAATGCGAGGACAGAACCTCAAAAATCCAGATTCCTATATAAATTTGAATTCCCATCTCCAACAAATAGGTTTATATTTACACCTCTAGCAAATCTAGAACATAACACCATTTGAATATGGGTGTATAATAGCGAACCAAAGTATCACTTTGGATGCAGACACCTTTATTTGAATGGCGGTTGATGCCGAACATTTTTCTGTAATTAAATCATCTGACCAAATACAAACTGCAGTTTCGACACCAGCGACGGTATTCCTCCAGAAAAGATTTTTACCCATCATGGGGGGAATTTCTTGATGCACTCTTCATGCCCTTATGGGGTGAAAGAAGTAATCTATGACATCAGGAAGGACAAAGTGGTATTTAGAGTCAATAACAACTACCTGGAATCCATGGAACCTCCTGTACAGGTTAACAACATAAAAGGAGATCTCTCCATCCAACTGGAGGATACCATTGAAATTGCAAAGCCTGAGGTCTTTGCAGTTTTAAATCAGATGGTCGAAGAATGGATCAATCTTGTTGATGCCTGTCAGACTGTGTAGCAAAGACAGAGACTGAAACAGGCATTCCTTGACTTCAAGGATATCTTTTACATAGACTCATATGATTGTGGATGTACATCTATTCATTCAACCACCATACCGACGGACCGGAGATGGCTCCAGTATTTGTGAAACAATACCGGCTACATGTGCATCCATGGATTCACTCACAGAGGTTATTAAGAACTTAGAATCCTGTGGGATAATTCATCCAAACCAGAGTACCTTTAACAACCCGGTACTGGGAATACTAAAACCCAACGGCCGATGTAGACTATGTGCAGACCAGAGGAGTCAAACAAATGGGTACACATATGAAAATGGCCACTTCCCTGCATCGATCAAGCACTGGCACAGATCCAAGATCAAAAGTGTAAATGGCCATTGACTTGAGCAACGGCTACTGCACAGTACGCTTGAGTAGTTAAGTCCAATACAAGTTAGCCTTTACATTTTGGGGGGCAGCAATAAACGTGGAGCCAAACCCTCTCTGGCAATGAGTTCAACATTTTTACTAGATAAGGTCATGCACAATTTGGGCAAAAGGGAAACCTGGCCTGTATAGATGATGTTCTGATCACAAGCTCCACTGTGGATGAACATATAGTGGACATTCGCAATGTTATGACCCAGTTTCAGAAAGATGAAGCAAAATTGTCCTTTTAGAAGGCACAGTGGTGTAAGACCTGAGTGAACTTCTCAGGGCACAAAAAATCATCCCTCATGGTCTCAATGCCCAGGCAAAGAAGGTGAAATCCTTATTGAAATTAAAAGACCCTATTATTCTGCAACAACTAAGAAGTCTTCCTAGACTCACTAATTTTAGTCAGACGTTCAATGAAGACTACGCAGAGGACACTCGAGCTGTGGTCCACTTATTAAAGGCCAGAGTCAAGTAGTAGTGGGGTCTAGGACAATTAAAGGTGGTTGAACAAGTGAAAAGCAGTCTTTCCTAAGATCCTTGTTTGGCTTACGCCATCAAGAATAAGGAGGTCTTCTTAGAAACACGGTTTTCAGATACCTGCCAAACAGTCTTATTGTACCAAAAGCACAACAAGGTTAACAAAGTTAGCTCATACGTGAGCAAAACGTTGGGCTCTGTTGATGAAAACAATTAAATGACTTTGAAAAGGCACTTCTGGCAACAGTATGGGCATTGAAAAACTAACCCCTATTCATCCAGGGGGAGCACATCATTGTAGGGACTCTTCACCAACCTTTGCAATACTTTATAGAGAGTAGAGAAACCGACAGAAGCCGGGCGGGTAGTGTACGTAATTCCAGAATGAATTTGTCCATGCTTTCCTGTCAAGGTCAGATATGGCCTAAACAAGAAGAGTCCTCTAGCACAAGGATTGGCATACTTGCATGATTGTGCTCAAGAAAACTGTTTCAAGGACGAAAGTCCAATAACCAAAAACAATATGGAGGAGTACCTTACTTCTCTGAACAGGGTCTATGAATAAGATACATGTCAGGGGACACCCACAGTTTATGTGTATGTCTACTCCCCTGAGTTCTTCAAACTTATCGGTGGGATCATGGCTGGGTACTGTGGAACACCCCTTATTTGGGGAGGAGACATGAATCTGATCCTAGATCGATCACTTGAAAGAACTAACACAGTACCTAGACCCCAACCCAGAGCTGCCCGTAGACTACAGTCCCACACTGAAACACTTGACCTGTGTAACGCATGGCGCATAGTGCACCCACAGTTGAAGAAATGCATATTTTACTCCTCGGTACATGATATGTCCTCCTGGATCAATTTGCTCCTGATATCTGGTCCTTTAATGGGGAAAGTACTTGATGTTGACATTAGGCCACCCACATTGTCAGACTACTCCCCGGTAACATTAACACTACAGATGGGTAACAGGCACACCGGTTACACTTGGAGGTTCAAATCAGCCCCTTTAAAGGACATAGTGTTCCGAGCAGACATTAAGGCCGACATTGAGATCTTCTTCGCCTGCAATGCGGCTGGCCCCACCTCCCAGGGCCACCTCCCATGGCATCAGATGGCAGACCTTTAAGGTCTAAATTAGGGGTATGGTGATATCAAGGGAGGCTGGGGTTATTAAAGAATAAGGAGGGACCTAGAGAAATCAGAAACCGATCTTAAAAGGCTTGAAACAGAATATTCCTGGTGCCCTAATACCCAGGTGTTATCGCAAATACACAAGGAACTTGAAACATTTGAAGAAAACTCTCTTATAGAAGCTTGTTACTTCTCCTGCCCACAGGCGGCCAGGAGATACAGTGAAGGATAAAAACCAGGGAGAACACTGTCGAGACTGGTCCAGACAGAGAGAGGGCAGTCCCAGGTACACTCCATTCTGGATAAGCAGGGAAACACTAAGTGGTCAGACACTGAGGTGGTAGGGACATTTCTTGACTTTTATCGAACCTTATACAGCTCAGAACAGCCACACAGTGAGCATGCCACACACTCACTGTTAGATGACATCCTGTTATCATGCATTAACACGCAAGCCAAGGATAAACTCAACAACCCTGTTATGCCTGAAGAAATTATGGCAGTCAACTGGCAGCCCAAAGCCCAGATGGCCTCACCTCTGAGTTTTAGCAGGGATACGTGTCAGTAGTTGCCCCCATTCTCCTACTTGTATGGGATGAATCTCTTTCCAATTCACTGCTGTCGGAGTCTCTTCAGTAAGCAGTGATCACAGTACTCCTTAAACCAGACAAACATAGCAATGAATGTGGCTCCTATAGACCACTATCCCTCATAAACTGCAACACCAAAATCTATGCCAAGGTCCTGGCCAACTGCCTACTTTCTCTGATGCCACACCTCGTCCTTGCCGATCAAGCCGGATTCATCCCTGGTAGATCCATGATGCAAAATATCAGATGGCGGCTTTTTGATATAATGGCCAAGATAGATACTGAGGCTAAGGCTGTGGTTGTAACTATTGATTCTCAAAAAGCCTTTGATATGGTATTGTGGGATTTCCTGCTAGTGACTCTGGAAAAGATGGGGGTGGGCCCGACCATGATACGATATATTAAATTACTGTACACGCAACCTCTGGCCAGAGTGCTGGTCAACTCTTTTATACCCGAGCAATGCCAATTGGGAAGAGGCACCCGTCAGGGCTACCCCTTTCCCCATCCTTTTCGCTCTTGCCATTGAACCCATGGCGGATTTCATCAGAGAGCACCATGGCTGATGTGGTGTCCACTTGGCTGGATCTCTTGATATTATCTCCCTATATGCTGATGATGTGACGCTACACATCACAGACCCTCACATTAACCTGGACCCTATTCTACTGGACATTAAACAATTGGCACATTTTCTAGTTTCACAATTAATGTTCCCAAATCTGAAATAATCCCGCTTACAGATAATACCCACGATAGCCGGGGTACCCTCCCTTTCTGATTGTCCCCAAACCGCAGTAAATATTTGGGGAAGGTGGTCTCCTGAACACGCACCTCATTGTGTCATGACAATTATGACACAGTCATGTTTCATGTAAAAAAAAAAAAAAACGTAATAGATGGAAAGCTCTTCCGCTTTCCACCCCAGCCAAACTTTGTCTGATTAAAATGACACTACTACCCAAAATGTTATACATATTTGTTAACATCCCGATATGGTCAGGAAAAACCTACTTCGCCAAATTGCATGGTCTCCTGGCAAAATTCTTGTGGCACTGCGTAGCTGTTCGTAAGAAATGTGTCGAGATGACTTTCCCATATGAGAAAGGAGGGTTCTCAGCAATGCATCTAGAATTATATTGATAGCTGCTCAAGCACAATTTGCCGCATTTTGGTACATTATGGAGCAACACCCACCCCATGTCAAGTTAGAAACACTAGAATCAGGATGCACTGACCTCAAGACATAACTACTGGACTGACAATATAAAGACGACTGTCCATATGACCCGCAAGCCTCCATGTTGAGAACGTGGTGGTCAATATTCACCCTTACTGAGATAGATCACGCATATTACCAATGTCTGCCACTGTGGAAGTTCCCCGAGCTAAGACCATCGTGGGATAGAGCAATACAGGTGAGGTGGGATGGACTGGGCTATAGAGCACTGGCAGACCTATTTCCTAATAGGAAATCCATTACACATGCTAATTGGAGACCTGTCATGGGGGGTCTGGAGGGGGCGTCTCCAATACTACAGGATCCAGTCGGCAGTGTCAAATAGATGGCCCGAATACCCCTGCAATCCCTGTGAGACACCGCTACTGGCGTACATAGCCAACATGGAGGACTGCAGACATATCCTCTCTACTTTCTATAAAATGGTGCTGGACAAAATGGTTCCCCCCACTTCACGTGTGCACGTTCGCTGGTCTGAAGAAATGGGTATAGAGCTCACTGATGCCCAGGGGCTACACATGTGCACCCATACATGGAAAGTATCACTAAATTGTAGGTTTAAGTTCATGCAATTTAAAATGCTAAACAGACTGTATTATACACCTGCCAGGCTCACCCAGATGTTCCAACCTGTGGAACAATGCTGCCCCAGGTGCCAATGTACACCAGCTGATCACTTACACATGTTCTGGGAGTGTCCCCAGTTAAGAGATTTTTGGGACCCAGTTTTGGATACCCTAATCGGAATGGTGTGCTCCCTGCTAGGACGGAACTCATTTGGAGCACTATTTGGTATGTGGACAGTTATTAAGTGTAAAAGGCATTGTGCATTTGTAAATATGGGTTGCATAGTTGCAAAAAGGTCCATCCTGATGAAATGGAAAGACAAAAAACCCCCAAGAAAGAAATAATGGTTACAGGAACTAACCTGGGCTCAAGAAAATGAGCATCAATATGTGAATATCCTTCCCCCACATCTAGACCCTGTGATATCTGGGCGGAATATCGCTCTTTCTTGGCTGGAAAGGCAACCTTAGATTAGAACGAGACTGAACTGTAATTAATGTCAGAAGCTTTAAGGTGGTTGCTAGTTAACTCAAATGTTGTGACAATCCAGTGAAGGATGATGCTATGACTATGTTTGAACTATGTATGATATCAAAAACTTTCTGTTGTCCTCTTTAAATTGCCAATAAAAAATAAAGGGTTATAATAATTTAAAAAAACATGCCCGGGGTTATCTTTTTTTGGTTGCTGCTTGTGGCACTTGAAAGACCCCTTAACTCCAACCCACCACCTACATATCACCTCCAGAGCCACAGGGCCCTGCTACAGGGCAGTGAATGGAAATGGAGAGGGAATAAGGTCATGATAGTGAGGGAGAACATTTAAGACAGGGCAGGTAACATGAACACTGATGGGACAATAGAGTGGAGAATGAATGAGGGCCGGAGCAGGTGTGAGAAATTGAGAGTGAGGGAAGATAGGAGACATAAGGCCTCCAAACTCGTGTCCGGGTTCCCTGAATTGGGAAATACCAGGCCATTCAGACCTGGGAGGGCCCGGTATTTCCCCCATTCAAGGAACCCTGACCCGGACCATCCCCATTCCCATTTGAGCCCCCACAGGGCTCAATGGGAATGGGGATGATGCTAACAACGGGCCCGTTAATAATGGGCCCATTGTTAGCATCCTGGTCTCCTCGCGAGACCCGATAAGGACGCCTGGGCAGCAGGTGTCCTTAGCGGGTCCCGCGAGGAGACCTCATAATAGGGTGGTACGGGGTTAACGGCTCCGGCACCTTTACCGGCACTGTTAACCCCTTACCGGCCACCTCGTAATGAGGCTCATAGTTATTGAACTGAGCCAGGTGAGGATAAAAGGTTGAATGGAAACAGAGAATGAACAAGGGCAGAAGAATGGGGCAATAGATAATAAGGCACAAGGGAAAAGGCAGGGAGAAGAGGATTAAAGGGAAGGGTTATAGCGATAAAGGAGTTAAGGAGTGTAAGAAAATGGGGAATAATGGAGTTCTAAAGAGTCAGGGAGAAATGGAGAGTGAGGAAGGGCAGGAGAAAGGGAGAGAAGGGAGGCAAGTAAATGGGGAATGGGCAGTGGAGGGGCAGCAATGTGAAGGCAACTGGTGTGACGTGGGTAAACAAGGGAGCGAAAATTGAGTGATAGAAGGCAAGTGTGCATGCGCATAGCAGCAAAATGAGGAAGCAAGCGGTGTCTTTATAAGAAAGAAACTTTGGCAATAATGGAGAAATAAAAGGTAAGAGGAGGATTAAGGGGATGAGGCAAGAACAGAGGATGACATAATGTTACAAAAGAGCAGGAACGAATGGGATAGGAGAAAAGAACTTTCTAGTAAGGAAAGAAAGGAGGGTGAACAGACTACTGTATAGAGAGAATTGCCAATTAGCAACAAGATGGTCGCATATTCCTTCAGCTCTCTGATAGAGAGATAGTATCTTAAATATGGACTGAATTGTATGCTTAACACACCTTAAAAAGCATATACGTTTGACTTTAGTAATATTACTTTACCTGACCTCATGATCATACGATTCACACAACCGACTATGTCAATGGTTCTTTGTCAACGGCTGCAAACTGTGGTCGTCACACTTTCCCTCTTTACATTTTCAGCCTCCTAATTGCTGACCTTGCTGGCTTCCAGCTCTGAGATTGTGGTGATTGCTAGAAGTTTCCAAGGATCAATGGTGAGATCGCTCCACGTACCCCTGTGAATTTAGCCTCATGCACCGGTGAAGGAGTGCAGAACTCTCCAGTTTCTCCTCTCGTCAAACTCTCATTCGAGCAGTGTCCGAGAGTTATTTTTATCTGTTAAGGTGGCTCTAAGGTGCGCATATTGCAATAGTGGTATGTTTTCCAACAGAATGGGGCGTGGCTACGAGAGCCATGTAAGAGGACGTGATCTGGAGGAGCTCCAGAGATCCTGTAATGATCCGGGCGAAAAAGTGCGTAATGATGGGCCGATGACCGCTGAAAATACATATGTCGGTGTGTGAATGATCGGGCCACGCGTGGTGAACTTTTAGATGGTGTAGGAAGAACGGCGGCAGAGATCTGTGCGGAAAAGATAAGGAGCGCCGGAGACGAAAGCCGACACAAAATGGCTGACCAATGTCCGGAACAAAGGAAGGAGCAGGCCGCACGGTGACCGAGCGAAAGGGGCGTACTGAGTGCGCATTTGTCATTTGTGCAAAATACAGGTCCTCTGGGTCATGTCGAATAGAACGGTGAGGCCGAGGGCGAAACAGCCCACCTTAGACGACTTCGCTAAGACGTCCCCGGGTCAAGACAACACCAAGAGCAGGGACAAGCCGCCTGCAAGTGGCATGACGACTTCGGGCGCTAACCAAGAAGTCCTAGCTGCGATTGCGGACCTAAGGGCGGCCTGGGAATCCAAACTCGAACTAGCCGTCACTGAACTGAAAACGGCACTGGACCTCAAGGTCGGAGAGGTGCAGGAGGACGTTAATCTACTCCGACAGGATGTCAGGGATTTGGCGGAGCGTACGGAGTCCCTTGAGAAGGAAGTTAGCCCGAATACTGCTGATTGCGCCTCCCATAAGGCCGAATTGCATGCCCTGATACAAAGGGTGGGCAACTTGGAGAGCAGAGCGGAGGAGGCGTAAGGACGAGCCCGACGAAACAACATCCGCATCGTGGGCCTGCAGGAGGGATTGGAGGGCCACGATCCCACGGAATTCATTGAGTCCATGCTACTGAAAGAGATACCCGGAGGAGCCCTATCCCAAGGATTTGCAGTGGAAAGGCCACATAGAGCCCTAACAAGGAGGCCGCCGCCGGGGAACCCGCCTAGGCCGGTGATAGCCAAAATTCTTAATTACCGAGATCGGCAGAGGATATTGGAACACTTTCGTAAGGGAGGAACGATTACACGAGGAGCGGCAAACATCACGGCCTACCCGGACTATACCCTGTCTGTGCAGCGTAGCCGCATGAACTTTGGGACGGTAAAGCGGAGATTGAGAGAGGCGGGCCACAAATATATGTTACTGTATCCGGCAAAATTGAAAGTCATTCATAAACACAAAACTTTGTTTTTTGAGACCCCGGAGGATGCCATAGGATGGCTCGATGCGCAAAGATGTCCCCAGGAGTCAGAAGTTCGGACGGAGAAAGAGCACGGAAGAGATAAGTAGTGCACGAAGAAGGTACCACAAGATGGCGCGGCACGTGGGACTTGAATATAGTTGTTTGCGCAGCCTTCAGTAGAGAAGGTCAGACTATTGCACTAAATGTTATAAGCACTGTAATTATTATTGAATTAACGGGAGCCTTACAGAGCGGTTCTCTTTACCCCACAACAATTTTAGTTAAGTGGCCATTAGGGCAACTTCACCATACTGAGCTCTGTGCATTGTTTGGTGCTTGCAGGGCTAGATGTGGGGGTGCCTGAATTCCGAGAATGGAGCTGGGCAGCAGTTGGGGTGTGTGATGTTGGGGAAGGGACGGATGGGGGGAGGGGAGGGAAGTTGGGATTTTGCTGTGTACATAGTTATGGGGAGTCTGAGCTGGCACGAGAAGCTACAAGCAAAGTTGGAGAGCTGTATCTGTATCACATGGGCAAAGGAGAGTCACTACACGGAAGGCAAGAATACACACATGAGCCATGGGGGACCTTAAGATCGTGACATGGAATGTCAGGGGACTTAACAGTTACTTAAAGAGAAACAAAGTCATGATGTACTTAAAAAGACAGAAGATTGATATTGAGCTGTTGCAGGAAACACATTTGACCCAGCAAAAATTGGAACTGGTGGGGAAGAAGTGGAGAGGTACTGTAGTAGGCTCTCCGTATTCTGCCTACACTAGGGGAGTGCTGGTCTGGGTGGCACTGCAAGTTCCGCTCCAACTTACACAAGAGGTGGTGGACACGGAGGGGAGATTGGTCATGTTAAAGGATTTGGTAGAGAATAGAGAGGTGTGCATTATAAATACGTATGCCCCCAACCAAAACACTGCGACGTATTTTAGAACCCTGTGTACTCATCTGGGCGCGTGTATGGGAGGAGCAGTTATCTGGGGAGGGGATTTCAACTGCGTGCTCAACCCAAAGGCAGACAGATCTGATGGGAAGATTGATAGGCCCACCCCAGCGGCCAGGGTATTGCAGACATTACTAGACAACTTTGGGCTGGCAGATGTTTGGAGACTGAAACACCCTAATGAAACACAGTACTCGCACTATTCAGCTCCGCAGCACCTGCACACGAGGCTGGATTACTTTTTTGCCACGCCAGATGTGGTGATAGAGACCACCCAAATAGACTATAGAGCGAGGGTCCTGTCGGACCACTCGCCTATGGCGCTGAGCTGGCAGTACTGCCGCCCCAGGGCGCGGATACCGACAAGGCGCCTCCAGGCGGAGGTGCTCCGAGACCCAGTCTTCAGGGAAGATATCAGGGTTCAGATCACACAGTACTTTGAGGTAAACACAGGCAGCGCAGATTCAGCGTGCACGCTCTGGGAAGCCTTTAAGGTGGTATTGTGGGGCGCTGCTATTGCTAAGTCAAAAGGCCTACAGGGTGGGGTCCTTACGGAACTAGAGGAAGCGGAAGAGAAACTGGAGCGCGAAAGCAACAGGGCAGGAGGGGATGCAGAACTTGTACTCGAGTTGCAGCAAAGGTGCGCAGAGCTTTGGGAAAGGCTCTGCAACCTTAACTACAAGAAGTATGTTGAGAGGCAACATGCAGGTGGGGATAAAACTGGCCGCTTGTTGGCGTGGTTATATAAGAGCGAAACCCCCAGGCCCCCGATTAGGACAATAAATAGAGAAGACGGGGAGGTGGTTGACACCCAGGAGGGAGTCAACGAGGCATTCTTGGACTATTATAGGACATTATATGAGGACAGAGGAGGGGACAATCGGGAGGAGATTAGAGAAACTCTAAAAGACATGGAATTACCTAAGATTAGTGATGAAGAAAGGGAGGAGCTGGACGCACCGATTACCTTAGAGGAATTGGAGGAGGTGGTGAAGCAGCTGCCCACCTGCAAGACCCCGGGCGCGGACGGATTCCCTGGCGAGTTTTACAAAACATATAAAGTGGAAGTACTCCCCCCTATGCTAGAGATGCTCAATGAGTCTTTTGAGATGGGTCGGCTGCCGGAATCAGTCAGAGAAGCGTTAATTGGGAGAAGAGACAGGTTTGCAAAGAGGCCAATATGTCACGTATCTTAGGCTAGTGCAGACTATTCATAAAACCTGGCCAGAGACTGTACTGGTGGAGGAGCCAGACCTCCTAATGGGAACAATATATGACATATCAGAAGGAGGGCACGAGATCTCTAGACTGTACGAGATGGTGATGACCTGGGTGGGGAAGGATTTGACTCATCTGAGGCTGGACTGGGAAGCGGAAGTGGGGGCACAGATGACCGATGGAATGTGGGAACGTGCTATGGGATACCACAAGAAGGTGTCCAGAAACGCCAGATTGCAGCAGATACAGTTATACATAACGCATAGAGCCTATATGACCCCGAAGAGAATATCTAAGTTTGTAAACGCAGGAAGACAAGCATGCCCAAAATGTGATGAAGAAGATGCTGATATGACACACATGTTCTGGTCTTGCCCAGTGATTGAAGCTTTTTAGGGGGAAGTGGCACGGAAACTAGCGGATAGAGGGGTCACGCTCAACATAGATACGGCCTGGGCCTGCCTGTTGGGAGGGTTTCCCAGACCACGGAATACTAAACATCTTGGGAAACTGAGGGACCTGGCATATGTGCTTGCTAAAAGAAGGATTGCCATGGGCTGGAAGCAGAGCCACAAGCCACTGGTTGAGGTATGGTGGCGGGACTCGCAAAAATGGGTGGAGGCTGAAACGGTTGTGTGGCAGGAGGCATGTAGCAAGAGCGGGGAAGAAGAAGTGGGTAACCTGATGGCTTGGAGAATGTTAATAACAGGACTGTTTGGCACAGTAATGGATTCTGCAGCTTCGGAAGGAAGCGATACCCAGCCACACGCAGCGGATACAGAACGAGAAACGCAAATAAGCTCTTGAGGGGGGAGGGATTTGGGGAGCAGTAACGTGTGTTAATTGATGTTCACGAGTCTGTTGTAAATAATGCTGCAAGTTTGCTTTGTATTGTTTATTTGTTTTCAATATAAAAAATGTAAAAAAATAAATAAAAAAATGTTTTCCAACAGGATACATTTGTCATTAATTGGTTTTGGCGATTTTGCTTTTGAATGCTGATGGCACGGTTGCTCTCTGTGCCGAAAAATGATACTAACAACAGGGTGATGGATTAGGCTACATCGTCGTTTCACTTTCCTCAGCCTTGGCCTGCTCACTGCTGAGACCCGGTACTCATATTTGATATTGTCATCATATTTCTCCATCATTTTTAGCTTTAGTTTTATTTTTTCTCACCATAGCCTTTCATTATTATGCTTTGTGTTATTTATATAGCAATGGCGAATACATTCACAAATTATTCTCTAACAGATGTCACCTCATTAAATTCATGTATGGACAAATTCCTTGATGAGTTTGCAATTATTTGATCTTCAATTTCTATGCTTGACACTTGTTCATCAAGTATTGAAGAAGATTTCAAATGTTTCAAAAATGAAAATGAATTGGTTACTGGGAGAGTTTACGAGGCTAAAGAATACATATTATTTGTGTAGTTGAAAGTTTAGAAAATATGCAGCAGAGGATAATCCAATTAGAATCAGATGTTAAAGAATTAGAAGACATAAATTGCAGAGATAACCTGCACTTCAATGGGATTCCGGAAAAGTCCAAATCCGATGATCTGATAAAATGTCTTATTAATTGGATTGTCAAACCTCTAAATATTACTTTTTCACCTCTTCTTGAGCTGCAACGAGCACACTGAATTAAACCTCAGTTCTCCTCCAACAATTCTTCTCACAGACCTCTTCTTACATGTTTCATGAGGCATCAGCAAGTTTTTCAAATACTCATTGCAGCTAAAAAGAACTCTCCAATTTTATTTGAAGGTCAAACAATCTTTATTTCTCCTGACTTCTCTAAACCCAGTCTATCTAAAAGGAAAATATTTCTTTACAAGAGACCAACCCTAAAAAAATATATTTTTTTAAATGGGCACTATTCCAGATGGTCCTACTAAGGAATGTTCTGATCCTGAGGATCTCTTCAAATTTCTTCAATCTCTTCAAATACCACTAATGGAGAACACTTTGTTTCTGGATCCTTCTTTACCTTCAATCCAAGTAGAAACCCCTTTACAGCATCCCTTCCTCAAGCAAAATAAACATAAAAATTGACAATACAACACTTTTTGCAGTAAATCTGAATTGTCAGACCCTTCTAATACTCCTAGCAGGACAGATAGATCCAGAGACAAATCAATATCTACTATAAAAATGGAAAACCCACCCTTAGTTATCTGCAAGATTAATTTGGCTTCCTGAAATACATTGTTACTTCTATTCTAATCTTTAGTCTATAAATTATAAAGGGTATTGCTTTCTGATTTTAAGATTGATTTTCCTTTTTTAAGTCCTTTCATGTTATATAATTGTTTACCTTATCTTCTGTTGAACTTTATGCTCAACTCAATGTGTGCTTCTCATACTCCCATTAAACAAATACACTTTTATTCTGTATTAATTTTCTTTGTTATTTTCTCTTCTTCATTATCTATCCTCGTTGATATAACATTCATGAAATTACTATACTTCTTTACTCTTTCTTTCACATTTCATTAACCCATCCTTATGTGTTTTCCTTTTTTTAATATCATGCTTATCTGGAAAATATGTTATTTTTTTTGCTTACATTATAAACATTTTTGTGGGTCATTAGCTAAGTGATGTTCTTTTTTGTGCTGCATTTACAGAGATTATCCTTTAGCATTTTACTCACAAATGAGAATCAAAATTATTCATTATTATTAATGTTAAAGGGATAAATCATCCAATCAAGCATCCAAAAATAATTTCCCAACTCGCTAAATTTAAAGTAGACATTGCTTGCCTTCAAGAAACCCATTTAGATTCTGCTTGTGAAAATAGGAAGATTTAAGACTGGATTGGTCACACTTTATATTCAAATGCACGTGGGAAAAGCATAACGTTTCTATTTTAGTTAACAAACAAGTTTGTTTTTGTCTAACTAAAGAAGAAAAGGATCTAGACAGTTGCTGGATCATTATTGATGCTATTGTAAATAATGTTCCAGACATCATTGTCAATGTTGTATTTATTTATTTATTTATTTATTGGGTTTTTGTAATGTGTCTAAATACAATGTGTTACAAGGCACGTCAAGACAAAAGGGGGTAACAGGGATGAAAAAACGAAAACAGACCTACTAGGTCATGTGACATTCAGATCGTTCAGTAAATAGAAGTGCAGGGGAGATCGAAGGGGGGAAGTGCTGGAGGGTTAAGCAAATGCCATGGGAGGCCAGGTGGACAGATCCTGGGGAGAAGATAGTCCAGGGACAGAAGGTCTTTGTGCATGTGCCAAGTGTGAGAAATGGTGCTGGAAGGACTCCGGGGGTGCAGGCCCAGCCAGGCTAGTGCAGGGGGAGCTCAGAAGGACAGGTGCAGGTGAGAGGGGTGCAGAGGAGACCAAGTGCAGGGAGACTGGTTAGGGATGGCCAGGTGCCATGTAAGAATCAGATGGAACCAGGAATCCAGTCAAGAGTCAGAGAGGAGACATTAACCGGGGAGGGATAGAGGGAAGGAGGAAGAGAGAAGGAGGGTTTTGAGAAGCTTCAAGAACTAGGGAGCTCCAGTCTGAGGGGGGCAGGGAGGCCATTCCACAGAGAGGCACCTCTGGAAGAGAGAGATGTACCCCCACTGTCTGCTTGGTGAAGCATCTGATCTGCAGAAAGTTGGAGCTAGAAGACCTAATAGTCTATGAGGGAGGTATTTAGGGAGATCGAGTTGGATGTAGTGGAGTCCCTGGCCCCAGAAATCCTTGTGGATGATGCAGAGGGTTTTAAACCTGATCTTCGCAGCAACCGGGAGCCAGTGAAGAGATTTTAGGGCTGGTGAAAATTGGTACCTGGTTTTGAGGCCATGGATAAGTCTTGCTGTCCTATTCTGGATTAGTTGACGTGCAAAGGGAGCAGTTAGGCAGGTTGATGAAGAGGCTGTTGCAGTAGTCCAGCCTCGAGAGGACCAGAGCTCTGGAGACATTGAGTTTCTGGGGAAGATGAGTAAAGTGAGAATGCCTCTGAAGAGGTGCAGATGAAAGTGGGCCTTCTTGGCAAGATGTGAGATGTGAAGAGAGAAGGAGAGAGAGGAATCGAGATGACACCAATATTTTTTGCCTACAGAAGGGCAAGGGAAGGGGGCCCATGGAGGGTGGCCAGAGTGTAGGAGGGAAAGAGGAAGTTGGGGTTCCAATGAGAAGGATATCAGTCATACTGGCATGAAGGCAGAGATCTTTAGCAGTACACCATGCCTGAATAGCAGACAGACAGTCAGGAATGAGAGAGGAAGAAGAGGAGGCAGGAGAGGGAAGCTTGAATGAGAGTTGTGTGTCAAGTGCATAGCACTGGATGTTAGCAGAGAAGGCAGAGATCAAATGGGCTAGGGGGGCAAGTTAGATGTTAAAATGCCAAGGTGAGAGACTAGAGCTCCGAGGAAGACCACAGGTGGAGAGTGAGACAGGGGAGAGAAAAGGGCCCAATTGAACCTGGAAAGGTCATCCATAGATGAAGGAGGTAAGCCAGTCCAGAGACAAGTCTGTGATGCCTATGGTATCAAGGACCCTATTTATAAAGATGGAATGATTGCCTGTATCAAAGGTAGAGGAAAAGTTCAAAAGGATGAGACCTGAGGGACATTTGGAATTGAGATTAGAGAGCAAGTCTTCACGGGTGTTCAGGAATGCAGTTTGTATGCCTATGGCACATCTGAAAGCCTCCGAGTCCTACAGCTCCTAACCATTCATTCTGGTCTGATTTAAAGCTAAAACTATTGCAAAAAGATTACAATTGGTGAAATATTTGGGGGGGACTTTAATCAGATATGTTATTTTACTTGCTAACTTTATTAATTCCAAGTCATGCAAATATTTCTTAAATTCATTAGATCACCTAAATGTATTAGATTCTGGGTGATTTTGTCATTCTGATACGAAAGAATATGCATTTTAGTCACCCCCTCATCAATCCTTATCCAGGTTAGATTATGTATTTCTTAACTCATCATTAGCCACTCCTTCAATTAACCCAGAAACAGGTTCCATAACTATCTCAGATCATGCCCTTATCATTAGTGCATTGGAATGGGAGCATTCCCCCAAATAATCATCCCGGTGAAGTAACCCACTTTTTTTCAGAAAGCTAATGTCTTTATAAAAGAATGTTTTCACATTAATCGTACCGAGCATACCTCTGTTCATAATAATTGGGATGCCTTCGAAGAGGCTCTTCAAGGTTTTATTGTTTAGTTTGCAGCATTAAAAAAAATGGAATCAATATCCAATCATTTGTTAAATTCTATTATAGCTCATTAAACCTCATATTATAACAATTCTGAAGCTAAAACTTTCGAAACTCTCATGGTTTAATGTATTGAGTTTAAAAACTATGTACAGATAATGCTGCTAGCTCTTTGCTTCAAAACTAAATTCTATTGGGGGTCTAAGAAAGCTAGCAAAACACATGCTTTTTAAATGAAACATAAAAAAGAGAAGTCTGTCATCACTTCTATTGTTGACTCTGCTGTTAAAAGATTGAATAAAGCAAATGATATTGGTAAAACCTTTTTGAGATTGTATTTGAATTTGCACTAAGCATATCACACAATTATGCCACCTGAAATTCAATCTTTTTAAAAAGAGATATAAGAAATATAAGAAAAACTCTCCAGATTCAATTGTTCTTTCTTCCCGTAATAACCCTATTGTTTTATTAGCAATCAAACAAGCCATTTTAGATCTTAAACTAGGTAAAGCACCAGGTCCTGATGGCTATCCAATTGATTTTTACAAATCATTCGCAGATTCTCTTTCTCCCAAACTTCTAGAACTTTACAATTATTTTGGGGAACAAGGTAGCAGCTATGGCTCATTTGGTGAGGCACTTCTCAATTTATTTCGCAAACCCAATAAAGGGCCGTTTTCATCCTCTAACAATAGATTACTTTTTAATATTTTGTCTCACTCTCAAAAGTCACAGAACTCCTTGGCTCTTATTACATTAGAGGCTGAAAAGACATTTTATATGGGTGTTTATGTTGAATCCTTGAAATGGCATGGTTTTAGACTGAGTTGCATTAAACTCATTCAAATCCTTTACTCTATGGCTTCCATCAGAATTCTTACAAACAACTCTATTTCACCATCTCTAGGGGTAAACCTCAAAGCTGTGCTCAAATGCCGCTCCTTTTTAATTTAACCTTGAACATCTCTTACAGAATAATAGAACAAATGTTAATATTATGGGACTTGTTTTCGGTAATACAAAAGTCAAAATGCCCACTTATTTGGATGATATCTTGCGTTATGTGTCTAATTCCGCTGATTTCATTCATAATTTAGTCTCCACAATGAATTTTCTATTTGTTTTATTTTAGGATATAAGCCAAGCCTAGGCAAATTTGGAGTTATGCCATTTACCAATGCATGCACTGTAGCTAATACACCTTTAGTTGGTATGTCCTTGCGTCTTCTTTTATTAAAGGTTGAAAGCTGGCGTTCCCAACTCATACAGTAAAATAACCAAATAAGAAGACACCAATGGACACACCCCAGTAGGGAATGAGACCAGGACCAATTCTGAGTGAGTAAAAGCGATGTCTTTATATAAAGTTAAAGGGGGTATTCAGAGAACACTGCCACTCCAAGAGCGCTCTGCCCAAAATACAGAAAATACACATTATATTACAAAAACACATCATTAGTGAAATGTACTATAGGGGATACAATAATCATTGTTCATTGGCTGGGGAGAACAGGACATTACAGATCATATAATTGTGTTGCTCCAGGATTGGTCAGTGCAGAACTTGCAACTTCTTGAGGCACATTGGTCAGCTGGTCTCATCTGGGAGGGGCGCAGGGTCAGGCGATGTCCATGCAGTTTTTTCTCTTTCTAAGCTAACACACTAATCATAGTCATGCAAGATTTAATATGGTACATAGACTTTAGCATAATATATATATCACATAGACATTTGAACTGGGCCGCAGGGAGTGTGAAGACACATGGTTCCAGGTGCCTTATCTAACACAGTATTTCAGAATACATTCATCAGAGGTTTCTTAGATCAAACATGGATATTTTACTATTTGTCAGTAAAGGAAAAATATATGGTCTCATGGGATTAGCTACATGGGGGTGAACTGGGGTGGCCAATGAGCGGAGGTCTTGCAACTGTTACATCAAAGGGACATAAGGTTAGGGGGTTTGAGGTGCGTTATTCTAAAGGAGGGGTTTGTCAGAGCAAAGGAAGATTTGTAGAGATGGATGCTTTTTCTATGGCCAGGCTCTAGCCAGGTCACGCACAGGACATTGATCTCAAAGAAAGGAGAGAGATAGAGTGTTAGCTTGCAACATTTTGCTCCCAAGCTTCCGTGAGAACAGATAAGCCGGGGAGCCGGCAGAGGGGAGGAGGTGTGGGGTAGCAGCCTGGCTGTGTCCGGCGAGAGAAGGGGAAGAGGTCCATGTTTGCATTCAGAGTGTATGCGTGGCCTAATAGAAAATGGAGCCTATAGTTCATACAAAATGGAGTCTCCAGGCTGATAGGCCATGAACAGTTATGTATCATTCAACAGCTAATGCACACCTTGGCCAGAAGTGCGCAGTTAACCATGGAATGAGCATATTGTGTGCATCATTAGAAATGAAGGGGGGCCTGGGAGACCCTTCCTCCCTTACATTCCCCCCTTTTGTATAATGTAAGTCCTCCAAACTTTTCCGTTCATTTTCCTCAGCCACTGCTTCATCCCAGGGTGGGGTTCCCTTTATTGACATCCAGGCCTGATTCACCGATCTAAGGCTTTCCCCACTCCGTGCATACTCATCTGGGGTACAGGCCATGTACATACAGCCCCCAACCCCTGCCAGGTCTACCCATACTTCTGTGTACCATTCTAAATTATGGGGTTCTTTAATGGTGGTGTGATAGAGACAATGTACAATTTATCCTGTGTTATATATGGCAGTCATTCTACATGTTGTCTCTGCCTCTTCTCCTGTCTGGTCCTGCACTTCATGTGTCATTTGAACCTCCTTTGTTGTGTTGCCCATTGTCACCATCATCATTCCACTGTTAGGAATGGATTTTGCGCAGCACCTAAGTCCCACCTTGCACACACAAAACATTAGCAGAAAAAAGATCATGATAGGTAACAGCAGCTTCACAGCCATCCCAAGCCATGACGGGACCCACTCAAACAGATTGCCGAACCACATGCTGAATTGCACCCCCCCTTCTTCCTTCATTCTTTCTCCGAGATTGTGCACTGCTGCTGTTACGTGTGACAAGGTTCCATTATCTGCATCGGTAGAGGGTACGAAAGTGCAATGATGTGAATGATGTGAGAATGTCCAGGACATAGCGGTTCTGCATGGTCATCAGCCGCATTGCTCGTAGTTTTCCTTAATGACATTGAATCCTTCTTCTGTGTCGTTGGCCAGCTGGGTGAGTTCCCAGCAGACGATCTGCAACCATTTTGCATTCGCTCGAGCTTGGATGCTTGGTACGAGTGATGCAAACAAAGTTTCAGCTGAATGAATCAACTAAAACTTGTCATGTATCTGTGCCAAGAGTTCAGAGGATTGTGCAGAGAAATAATTGGATGTCCTCCTCTTCCATGACACTCAATCTCGCAGCTGTTCTCCCGACAAAGCATCAAATGCAGGGGGTTCTTCGGTAGTTGACTGGGTGGCTGGGACGTCTTGGCTGATACCCTCACCCCTTGGATATGACTTTCTGGTATTACCATCAGGGCCGAGTGCAGTGTTTCCAGAGCGTAAGTGCCCCTCCATGATGGCAGAAGGTGCAAATACGCTTGTTTGCCGCATACCCAGTAAGTGTCCATTAAAGCCGCTGTTCCTTTCTTCATGTCGGGTATGATGAGCGTTTTGTTACAGTTTTTGTTTGTGCTCAGGGGCACTTATCCTTTTACGTGGAAGCACAGTTTGTATGGTATTTCACGTTGTTTTTGATTGGCTTCTCTAGAGCTGTTACCCACATTAGTTTAGTGATGTGCTGAGACCAGATGGGGGTGCATGTGTCTTTGACACATTGGAGCTTTTCATTCAACAGTCTGCGCATAGCCTCTGCCTTGCACATCACTTGCTCCTCCTGCCACCTGTTGTCAGCGAACATTGTCCCTTGGATCACAAAGAATGTCTCATTTTTTTCATTCTGCAGCATTTGTAACGAAACAGTGTGTACCTGATAGGTGCTTTTAATTTCACACAGTGCAAGAGAGCCTCACAATAGGCTCCTCCTGTTGTAACAAAGTTTTAGGGGTCCCCGAGCCATAGGGAATTAAAGAGCACACATAGCAGCTCTCATTAGTTGCTTGCTTTGCCATTGTGCTCGTGTCTGAATACCAATTTTTCGATTGATCCGGGTGGCGTGGGTCTTCCACTGAATCTAAACCCTAGCCATGGTATGCATCATACCCCTTCCGTCCTACCCCCATTGTGAGCCTCCTCCTCCCCCCTGGACCAGTTTGGATTTTTATTAATGTTTGATATCGTATTGATAATATTCCAGTTATTACCTCTCCACTCCTCCCATTACTTGACTGCCAGTACTTTTCATCAGGTGCTGGGGTGGGGGGTCTTACTCTCGTCATTCATGTAATCACCACAGGAGGTCGATTGTGTGGCTGTATAGGTATGAACATTTGGCAACGTAAATGCATATGGATTGGGGTCATTCATTTCATACACGTTAAATTCATGATTCGGATGGTCAGTTACTGAGTAATCAGCCTATGACACTCTGACAGTTTTGTTTTTGTGCATGGTAGTAAGATTTGTGGGAACATTTTGGGCCCATATTAATTTAAAACCATCCACACTAAGTGGGTGCCTTCTTGTATTTTCCTAACTACTCCTGCCCCCTCTTTTATATCGATAGAGATAAAAGATATGTCCCAGTACAGTGTGAGGCAAAACAATAGTGTAAAAAATAATATTGCAGAGAAACACAATCTGCATTCACAAGAGTATGCTCTAGTATCGCTAATATTTCTCCTATTGCTACCTACTGTTGAGTCGCTGGCATTGAGGACCCTCATGACAGCCATGATTGTACCTACAGAGTGAGATATAATGTTGTTAAGCACACACACATTTCTTTTTATACTGTACAGTTCATTTTATGCTACATTTGCTATTCAGGAAAGACAAACCCTTATTAGATAATGGAATGTGAGAGAGAGAAAGAAAGAAAAAAAGAAAAAGAGAGACAGAGACAGAGAGAAAAGAAAAAAAAAGAGCAAGAAAAAGAGAAAGAGAGAAAAGGAAGCGAGACAAAAATAATTTTACTTCTACCATATTTATATGAACACTGAAGCCGAGGAAAATAACATATCTTGTATTTGCTTTCTTATTTCTCATGTATATCATCTGTTAATTTTAACATTTCATTTGTGCAGTACCATTCTCTTTCTTTGTGGCCAAATCATTTTATGTTTGTGTTGTTCCCTCCTCTATAGGCTGTCCCTCCTCAGTTATTACACTGTCATGTGCCTTTCGCACGTCCAATAAAGGAATCCAATATTTCAGTCCCTTTACTTTCACTGCTCTAGGTGTACAATATATCACTCCATAAGGGCCAGGAAATTGTGGAGCATTCCATCGTCTCACGAAAATGCACATATACCATTTCTCCAGGCATTAGTTGTGCATTGGGGCTGTTTGCTGCCGCTACCACTGTGTCAGTTTTATTTTCCCACATAAAGGGTGGAGCTATTTGTTTTGCTATGCCCCTTGCTGCTTTAGTCAACATTCTCAAATACTCCTGAAATTCTTCACCCGATACTGTGGCTTTTCTGTGTGCATCAGATGCTCTTCTCAGGGGTGATACTGGAGTATACATGCGTCTCCCTGTCACTATTTCATGCAGGGACAAGTGGTGGTTTTTGCTAGGCTGTGTTCTTAATTCAAACCATGCCAACGGCAAGCAGTACACCCAGTTTTTCTTTAGGGTGTGCCACAATTTGGACAATCTGGAGGGCATTGATTTTTTTCCACAACCCTATTCGCTTGCAACTGATAAATCGAACAAATTTTATGTTTAATGTCCAATAGTGCTGCCACAGTCTTAAACAAGTCATTTGCAAAATGTGTCCCGTTATTGAAGTGTATGATATCACATATTCCCCATCGCGGGAAAACTTCCCTCACTAAGAAATGTGCTGCACATTTCGCACCCCGGGGGGTGCATGGTCCTGCCTCCACTCAATGTGAAAAAGGGCAAACCACCACAATTAGATATCGTGCCCCATCACACCTTTCTCTCATGTCTGCGTAATCAATATGCAGTTCACGGAACGGTCCAATGGGGCGAGGCAATGTTCCTCTCTGTGTTCTCAGTGCCATTCCTGAATTGTATGTTTGGCAAGTTGTGCATTCTATCGTGAATTTTGCCACATGTTCCTGTAACCCTGGTATGAACACATTTTCCTGTATGTCTGCTGCCATGTGTTTTTTTGCGTTGTGCACGAGAAAGTGCAGATGTTGAAGTGCTATTTCTAATAATTCTAGGGGCATTACTACTTTAGCAGTAGAGTTTTGTCACCAAAGAAGGTCGGTGGATGACTGTGCACATCCTTTTTTTGTCCATAGTTCAATTTCTTCAAGTCGTGCCCATTTATGTATTTCAATTATTTGTGGTATTGGCATCGAATTGTACCCGTCCTCTTTTTCCTCTTCCACATTTGCTCTGACTATGAACTCTCCTTCTATGCGTTGTTCTAAATAAGCTGCTTCTTTGGTGGATGCCTCCGCTGCGTGTTTCCGAAAGAGATGACGCCACTGTTATTTGTGTGTGCCTGGCATTTGACCAAGGCCACCATTGTCGGTTCTGTAAATGCTTCAATTTGTTTTTTTTTAAAGATGTGCATGTTGTACCGGGGACCCATCTGCTCTTCTTAACCCTCTCGTTCCCCATCTTGACAATCCCTGTTGTGGTCATGTACGCTGAATCATTATAGATCCTTACTGCACACCATTTTGCTGTGTGTAAAGCCTCAATTAGTGCCACTAATTCTGCTGCCTGAGCTGAAAAGTGCATGGGTAATCTCTTTTTGCACTATTACCTCATACTCTCCATCCTCCATTCGCACTACTGCCGCTCCTACATGGTTTTCTCCTGTCTCTGGGCAAATTTACGCTGACCCATCTACAAATTACACCTCCCCTTCTTGTAGGGCATTTTTGTTTGATTTGGGCATGTCGTCCTCTTCCCCTTTGTACTTGGCACAGTCATGGTTTTGCATATCCTCTAATGTGCATGCCTCTGTGAAGAATGCTGCGGGGTTCACTGTTTTACACCGTACAATGTGAATGTTTGAACTGGATAGAATTATCTCATATGATGAACCTCTTTGCGTTGTCAGTGAGGACTTCGATCATTCAAGAATGGCATAAAATGAGTGCTTAACAAACAGTGTTACTGAACATCCCATTACAGTAGTGGTTCTTTTTTTCAAAGGCGAACGCAGCGGCTGCGAGAGCCTGTTCGCATGCAAAGTGTCCTTGCATTACTTGCATCAAGTGTTCCACTGTAGTAAGATAGGGCTTCTGTCCTAGTGACATTTTCTGTGTTAATACTGCTGTCATGAGTGTTCCATCACAATGTGAAAATAAGAAAACTTGCGTCATAATCAGGGGTGGCTAGAACTGGTGCTGATGAAATTAAGTGTGTCAAAGGCTGTGATCATTTCTGGGGTCCATGTGAATGCAGTGTCTTCTCTCTGTGCTTCTATGATTGCTTGCAGTAAGGGCCTCATGTATGCTATGTAATCTAGTATCCATGCTCAGCAATAATTACATATGCCAAGAAATGTCTGCTTTTCCTTCACTGTGTGGGGTTTACTAGCTGCGCACTGCAGCAGCCTTTTTGGTAGGATTCTTTTGTCATCTTTCGATATCAATTGTCCCAAGTACAGCACTTCTGTTAAGCAGTACTGTAATTTTTGTTTGTCTACTTTCTACCCCTTGTGGGCCAGTTAAGTAAGCAGTATTATTGAGTTGTGTCTGCACTCTTCCTCATGTTCTCCACAAATTAGTAGATCATCTACGTACTGAATGATTGTGCTCTTTGTGTCAATATTCCCAAGATCTTCAGGTAGTATTCTGTTCAAAATGCTTGGGCTCTCAAAACACCCCTGGGGCAACCGACAATGTTTATTCCTCCTTCCCCCCAAGGTAAATGCTGTCAAATATCGTAATTCTGGGTTTAATGGTACCAAGAAAATTGTATTTTTCAAGACTACCACTGTGAAACATGTTGCTGACTTTGGGATACTGCATAAACTAGATGCAGGGTTTGGGACAAGTGGAAATTCCTTTTTATATGATGTCATTAAGAGGCCTTAAGTCTTGTATCATCCTCCAAGCCCTGCCCTTTGCTTTTGCTTTTTTGATTGGATAAATGCAAGTATTACATGGTGCATTTGATGGTACAATAATCCCTTGTTCTAATAGGGCATGTATTGTCTCTTTTGTCCCTTCTTCAGCCTCTCTTGACAAAGGATACTGTTTTACCCATGGTAGAATCGCTCCTGGTTTGAGCTTAATCTTTAATGGGGTAACTTCCTGCAGGAGTACCACATCATGGGGACCTGTGGTCTACAGTATTGAAGGTACCTGCTGCATGTCTTGGTCAAACAATGTCAGTGGTGCACTAACAGTGGCCATGAGGGGGTTTGTCACTTGTTTGTGTTGAATCATTATTTCACATGGGATACAAATCTCCATCCCATTTCTCCAAAAGTGTCACTGTCAGTGAACAGCTCCTCATCTGATAAGTCACATAGTGCTATATTAGGATCTATGCACAGCACTGTCCGCAACTCACACCCATGTGGGACCAGTCCCACCACTGCTATCCGTTTTGCAGATATTTGCACACCATGCAGATCTATGGACGTTGTCGACCCGGGTGCCATCTCAGGTGCTGCCACGGGCAAAACACAAATTCTGAGGGTACTCGCCACTCCTGGCGTCTCATTTTGGGCACTACTCTTGCCAATACGTGTATCCCTTGCACAAACAAGTCTGGGTCTACTGGCATCCCGCAAAATGTTAATTCACTGTCTATTGTATGTATCAGTAACATTGCTCTCATGGCACACATGCCTGGTGTCGAGCACACTATTCCTTTCTCTGTAAAAGAAATAGTCATATTGAGCTTGCTAAGGTGGTCCCTTCCTAGTAACTTTATTGGTAAGTCTTCATAATACAGTAGGGGTGCTCATACTGTCTTTCCCCCCACTGTTACGTCCAGATCTTGGGTGTATGGAACCTCTACCACCACCCCAGAGAATCCCTGCGTTTTCAATTTCCGGTTCGATAGCGTAAACCAGCCTTCTTTTACACATGATTTTTCCGCTCCCGAGTCCACCATGAAGATGAACTGCTTGTTTCCTATCCCCACCAGTGGTTCCTCGTCTGGGTTTAGGGTTGTTGACAGGATTGGACACGCAAGTGCTCTCTGTGGGCTGTCCTATGCTGGATGTCCTGTCATCTCGTGGTTGTTAAAAACATTACTCCCACAACATCTGCTCCTCCAAAAGGCACTGGTGCACCATTTGCTGTGGTGACAAATGGGTTGTTGCATGCGTGTATCATGTTTTTCTGTTGTGTGCCCTGCGGTGGTGATCTGTGTTCGTGTGTATACCGGGGGTCAATTTGCTCTTCTTGTCTATATCCTCCCATTGGCGGGCGATAGGGGCTACCTGGGTGGGGGTGACCATACTGCTGTTCATTCTGTTAAGATGCCATGGGACGGGTGCAACATTCCCTTGCAAAGTGCCCCACCTACCACATGCCCAGCATGCTCCTTGTCCTCCTCCTCCTCCGGGCCCCTGTCCCCCACACCCTCCTCGTTGTCCTCGGTACCCACCTGGTCCTCCTCGTCCAGCTCCTCTTTGCCATTGTGGCCCTCCATACTGTTCCCCGCCAGCCCAATTTGCTGGCATTCTTGCCTGTGTTGCTATTAGCCCTTCCTCCCATTTTTGTGCCGTTCTGTGGGGAGGGCTGCAGCTACTGCTGTGACCTTCACCAATTTTGTTTGTACAAGCTTTGCTTCGTCTGCCAACCTTTTCTGCACTATCTCCTTTTCCCTTTCTTTGATCCTCTTACAGTGGTGCACTATGATGCTTTGTATTTCTGGCCAGACTTTGGCTTCTATCCCAGCAATTTTATCAAAGGCCATCTGTACTTCCTTTGGGAGGCCTCTCTTAATTGTGAAGTAAAAAAGCAAGGTGGATTGGCCCCCACCCGGAGAAAGTAAGCCGCTGCATCTTTGCCCTCCTCTATGGTGCACTGCATCACTGATTGTAAGTCGGGAGTGTCTGGGAATGTGCTCCTCAATGCATCCCATACCTGAGCCCTCACATTGTTAAATGATGCACCACTATGGAGGTCACAATCCAATGTTACTCCAGGGAATCCTGCTTTCACCCACACCCCATTATCCTGATCACCTACTGCTGATACTAACAAACTTTTGATGTCACTAATTGCTAAAGGGACCCCTGCAGAATTTTTCTCAAAGGCATATATCTATTTACTTGCTCCCCCTGAAAGCGGAGGCAATGTTTTCAGTAGATAGGCTTTATCCATCTGTGCCCAAGGGATATAATGAGGCCTCCCGCTCCCTTGTGTATCAGTGGCATCTGTAAATTGCTCTTCCCTTTTCCCTTACTCACCTTTGCTTCTTCCATGCTACTGCCATTCTCCCCATTCTGTTCCTCAACCTCCCTAGGTGCCACCCTTCTTCTTCCCCTTGTTCGCTTGGTGCTGACCCCCTGGGTAGTGATGCCCCACCTGCTCCCTCCCCCTCTTCATCTTCGTCTAGGTCACTCCAATATTCGTCTTCCCTCTCTGATGTCACACTCCCCTGCACTTACGTGTTCCTCTCCTCGCTCTACTCGTACTATTTTGAAGGGGATGCTATCAAGGCTGAATAGGAAGTCTCATGCTTTCAAGTCAACCCCCAATGTACTTACTGCGGTGTTATGTATGGGGGGGTGGCAATGTTTGCTCACCCCCTGGTGACAGCTGGCCTTATTCGCATATCCTTCTTAACCTTGTTAGTTCTGCTTGTGTCATTGTTAATTGTGTTTCTAAGTCCAGTGTTAACTGCCCTAAGCTCACTGAAGGGGTGCACGTATGTCAGTATGATCCTTTTTGATCATAAGGAGGAGGGGCTGTTGCTGATGATTTAGGGGGAGCACTAGGCTTTGGTACATACACAGGGTTGCTATATCCATCTGCATGTTTTGTTAATAGTGGGTATAACCTTTAGGCTCTGCTTCCTTTTCCATATTATCTCCCCCTTCCTGGTTGCTGCTTTCTACCTGGGATGGTGAACCTTTACCACTATTTTTGCTTGGGGGTATCTCTTTCGAATAACCTCCACAATTCCAACACTTCTCTTCAGTTTTGGAGTTGTTTTCCTTTATATTTAATGGTCAAGTATGTTGCTACCATGTCTAGGGTTGTTTTATCGAACGACCCACCTTTCCGGCCATATCTGTGGCATTCGCTCCCCTTTCATTTCTGTTTGCCACTGTTCATGATATTTCTTTATTTATTTCTTTATTTTCTCACCATACACAGGTAGGCTTTGACATATGTGTATGAGGGCTGTCTCTATCCCCATCGTGTGTTTATTATTGACTGTGAGGTGTGTGTGTTTACGACCACTTTCAATAACCTTTTGTTTCAAGATGGTCTCCTAAAGGAGAAACTTTTCAGCAATTATGTAGTACCACTTTCACAATATGCTCTTGTTAAATATCTGAACAATCCAAGCCATCAAATTGCATTTTCAGAAAAAAATTAAACAGAACATTGGCCACTTGACGTTTAACGCACAAATTGACATACACACATGTACCATGTAACATTAGACACAAACGTGAAGCATGAAACACAAACCCTATCTCCCTGTTCTCCCTTGCCCGCTTACTTCACCCAGGATTTTCCCCCTTTTCTGGTCCCTTTTGGACCCTCCACCTCCTCTCTTATAGACCTTATTTCTTTAGAAGGAAGAAACAAGAAAGCAAGACTAATTCTATTCTGAGTCTTTTCCGTATACAAGACACCTAATTTGTTTATTTTTTCATCATTTAACCTCTTTTACTAGTCGAGATAGTACTATGCGGCGCCGCCTTCTACCCTCTTCATGGAGCTAGGTTCCCGTACCTCTGTTCACCTTATAACCTCTTATAAAAGCCTAATGGCCATATGCAGAAAAGAAATAATAAAGAAAAAAGACCCCTCGTTGCTTCCCCTATCAGATATTTCCAGAACAACTCAATCTGACTCCTTTCCCATCTCCCCCACCTTCATTTAGAATCTCTCACAATTGATACTCATGTGTCCTTATTGATCCGAGAGCCTCCGGATCCGGTCTATCAAGGCACCGCCCCACACTCAAAGGCCAGACCCGGCACCGGCAAGCGGTACAGCCAGGTATTTGCAAAGCCGGGACCCGTGGAACCTTCCCTCCTAATGTGCACAATTCTAAAGGGTACCAGTTGCCGTAAGTAGGCAGCCTTGACGGGGGCACCCTGGATCTCGCCACTGTGGCCGGGGGGCGTCTTGTGCCAAAAACAAAAGGACACTATCGCGTTGGGGTCATCAAATGAAAGCTGTCATTCCCCACTCATATAGTAAAATAACCAAATAATAAGACAGCAATGGACACACCCCAGTAGGGAATGAGACCAGGACCAATTGTGAGTGAGTAAAAGAGATGTCTTTATTTAAAGTTAAATGGGGCATGCAGAGAACTTTGCTACTCTGAGAGCGCTCTGCCCAAACTACAGAAAACACACATTATATTACAAAAACATGTCATTAGTGACATGTGCTATAGGGGATACAATAAGTATTGTTCATTGGCTGGGGAGAACAGGACATTGCAGATCATATAATTGTGTTGCTCCATGATTGGTTAGCATAGACCTTGCAACTTCTTGAGGCACATGGGTCAGCTGGGCTCATCTGGGAGGGGCGCGGAGTCAGGCGATGTCCGTGCAGTTTTATCTCTTTCTAAGCTAACACACTAATCATAGTCATGCAAGATTTAATATGGTACATAAACTTTAGCATAATATATATATATATATATATATATATATATATATATATATATATATATATATATATATATATATATGTATATTACATAAACATTTGACATGGGCCACAGGGAGTGTGAAGATACATGGTTGCAGGTGACTTATCTAACACAGTATTTCAGAATACATTCATCAGAAGTTTCTTAGATCAAAAATGAATGTTTTACTATATTTTAGTACAGGAAAAACATATGGCCTCACAGGATTAGCTACATGGGGGTGAACTGGGGTAGCCCACGAGCGGGGTCTTGCAACTGTTTCATCAAAGGGACATGAGGTTAGGGGGTTTGAGGTGTGTTATTCTCAAGGAGGGGGTTGTCAGAGAAAAAACAGATTTGTGGAGATGTATGCTTCTTCTATCGGCAGTCTCTAGCCAGGTCACCCACAGGACAGTGATCTCAGAGGAAGGAGAGAGATACAGCGTTAGTTTGCAACATTTTCCACCCAAGCTTCCGTGAGAACAGAACAGCCGTGGAGCCGACAGAGGGGAGGAGGTGTAGGGTAGCAGCCTAGCTGTGTGCAGCGAGAAAAGGGGGAAGGTGCATGTTCACATTCAGAGTGTATGTGCGGCCTAATAGAAAATGGAGTCTGCAGTTCGTACAAAATGGAGTCTCGTGGTTGATAGGCCATGCACAGTTATGTATCATTCAATGGCTACCTCACACCTTGGCCAGAGGTGCACGGTTAACCGTGGAATGACCATATTGTGTGCGTCATAAGGAATGAAGGGGGGCCTGGAAGACCCTTCCTCCCTTACACTATTTGTCTTACATTTTACAAAGTTAATACAGACAACCATTACTCTAAATACTAATTTTACTCTTATGATATGATATGATATGGCATTTATAACGTGCCTATACACAAGTGTTTCAAGGTGCGACGAGGCAAGGGGGGGGACAAGGGATGACAGACAACCATCCTACTAGGCCAGGTGTCATTCAGATCGCGCAAGTGCATGGGAAGGGGGGGAAAAGGAAAAGTGCATGGGGGGTGGGGAGAGGGGAAAGTGCAGTACATGAGAAAGAGTAATAAATAAGATAAAATAAGACAAATAAACAGCCAGATTGTGGCAAGTGCAAGGAAGTGCATACATAAGTGCTGGTAGGGGGACTGAAGGGATACAGAAAAACGGTCACCAATTGCAGGGGTTGCCAGGGAGACAGTGCAGGTGGGCAATTGACGGGGCCTGGGCCAGAGATCAGAAAAAAGGGTGGCCAGGTAACCAGTGCAATTTCAGTCAGGAGTTCAGCAAGGGAGGGGAGGAGAGAAAGCAGAAGCAAAGAGGAAATAATAATAAAGTTAAAGATAAGGTGTCCAGATGGTCACCATTATTTCCGTCATCGGGGGACATCTCAATTCCATTAAAATGACACTCAGCCCTGCAATTCTTTATTATTTATCTATGACACCGGTGTCCATTACCATGCATTGTTTCCCAAAACTTGACAGTATGCTTTCAAAATTGTTATGGAACCAAAATACACCAAGTATTGCTATTAATAAATTTCACAAGCATACCGCTGGGGTAAGGTTTCCTGTATTCTTATTGTACCACAGAGCATTTCAGCTAAAAAAAAAGGTTATTTTCCTTCATTATGAGATTCAACTATTTAATATTCCCACTTGGATTAACATTCAAGCCAATTGAATTACTCCACTCAATCTCTCCCATGTTCTTCTACATCCTGGTCCACTGCTACTAGTGTTCCTTCTTTGCATGTATTCAAGATTATTTGGAATAAGCTCCCAACTAATTCAATTACTTAAACTGATACTGGTAACATATTTTATTGGTTTTCCAAAAACCCTATTATGTTTAAAATATGGTATTCTTCTGGTTCTTAATCAAATAAAACATGTATTCCATAATTTTGTAGATATTTCCTTACACAATTATGTCATCAACATAGTGTCCTTCTATCGGATCTTACTTTCCATCGTTCTCTTCTCAAGTCCATCTCCAAATCAATATTTAACTGATCTCAAAAATCTGCTTCACTTTTCGTAACCTCATTACTCAATACATTCTCTACTAAAGTTGCAAATGTATATATATTTTTTTAATTGGATCCAATAATAGAAATGTGTCCAATATTATTAATATTAGACAATGGGAATGTGATTGGACCTTCAATCTTCCCCTGATACTTGGCTATGCATTTGGAAACCGTATTATTCTACCTCAGTAGCTTCTAATTTAACTCAAACCAATGTGTTTCATTCTACATCATGCTTCCTTAACACCCTCAAGAATTGCTAACATTTCAAATAACTCTCCTAAATGTTGGTCATGCTAAGCTTCTAATGCAGACGTTTTGCATTTTATGTTTTATTGTAAATGTGTTCATTCCTTTTGGATGAACAGGTGAAGCTGCCTGCAAACTATTGTTCATTTTCAAGAACCAATTACACTATATAATTTAATGATTGGTTTTGTTACTAACATATACGTGCAAAGTATTGTATCTTCTAGATTATTTAATATTTTTGTTTACATTGCCTTTCATATTTTATTACCTCTAATTGGAAAGATTCCAACAAAATGTCTTACTCTTTGTGGTGGAATTGTATGTGTTCTCTGTATCGAAGCAAAACATGTTATGCATTTTCAACAAATAATCTTGCATTGCCATGTGCTGCAGGAGCAGTACACCATCTGATATGTGGCCCGTGCCGTTGAGGTAAGCCCCTGGTACTTCACTAGTTGCTTAGATGCTCCTCCAACCCTTGTTAACCTGCGCCTCCCAATTGCTGTCTTCCCGCTGTGGATCCTGAGATCCATACAACTAGATGAGTCAGACACACATCATTCGACCGTATGGGCAGTAACTTCCCTGAAATTAATTTTCATTCATTTGAAATCCTTGAAGCGATCTCGTTCTAAGATCGCCGCCGCCCTTGAAAAATCCTGTGCCTGACTCACCCCATCAAGTGCCTGGCCGGCAGGAGCGAGCGGATTGGTGCAGCTCCCTGCCTTAGCCAACCATCAGTAGCTGGAAGGCGTCAGCCGACCTAGAAAGAAGGCTGGCTGACAGAGCTGACTGTGCTGCAAGTTGCGAGATGCAAGAAACCCTGCCCGTTTGTTTGTATTTAATGTATGTATTACAAGGGTAATTCATCCGATATTCCTGACAACAAGGTCAGACTTCTTCAAACTTCACATGTTCAGAACTACTTGAACTGCCTCAAACCCTCTATCTACTTTGTGCAGTGTAACATACAGTGACCCAAGCTGTCAATATTCGTTAGTACTGCATCGCTATATCATTGTGCAACAGTAAATACCATACCGCTGCCAATGACATCTACCCTACTGTATGTATCAGGATCTCATCTTCACTCTATTTTGCATGCCAAGTAACTGCTCATTCGTGCATTATGCCCGCCTTGCACTCAGATAGTACCAGCGTCCCAAACCTGGGCCCAACACGCTGTTACGGCACTCGTACGTGCAGCAACTAGCTTATCTAACGACTTGGCCGTTTCCCTCCTGCCCTTGAACGGCACACTGCATCTGTGGCTCCTCATTACACTTTGCTGAAAGGATGGTTGTCTATACCATAACTCGCAGACAATCTTGAGCTGTATGGTTCCCTATTTTCTGTAACTCCCTCTGCCTATGTGTGCATGCAATATCTACCAGTACCTGTTGATTAATTCCATAAATTGACCATGTTATGCTTAGTTCCATATTTTGTTAGTATCTAGTACTGCCTGATTACTAAGTACCTACAAACGTACGTCAACCCTGCTTGTTTGTAATTTATAGAACACTCTGAATGACCTGTGGACTTTTCTGTATCAAAAGCATTACTTTCACTATTGTACACACCTCTAGGGAGCCTGGGTATGCCTATTCCTTATCTAACATACTGAGCAATTTAATGTACCTGCTTTTAGAATGTTTATACAAAGCTACCAATTAAGGACACATTGTTTAATCTAAATGTCAACCATGTCGCATATTCAATTGATACGTTTTATACGCCTCATTCTCGGCCTCACACACCTCATCATGACCAAATCATTAATTCAATCTGACACCTTACATCCTATTGACCCTCTTCACCTGCCTTACATCTCACCCACCATACACCTCACTATGACATCTAGCCTACCAGGTTCGGCTGATATCCCCCCATTTAAATTCCTACCACCATGCCTCAACATCTACCCATATAACCCACAGAGGCTCCCATCGCTTATCCATATCTCAGACTACATTGACCTCACTCCTAAAGAAGGATTGCACCATTTCTCAAAAAATTAACCTCATATTACCTTGCCCATAAATGATAGTATGACTTTGCATCCAGCTCCTATGTGTGCCACCTTTCCTAACATTACCACAGCATGTAACACACTACTGAGAAATTCCAGTCTTGGCAGCAGATTCTCACACCAACGTGCACTGTTACCTAAAGCTAAAGTTAATGTCATAACTGATATTATGACTCCTTACTCAGGATCTGCATACTCACCATTACCAAGATCTACCTCATTAGGCCTTACACTGAGAAACTCCAGACCTGAATCTAGATCTTCACATACACAACACACACCAATACCTGCAATTCCCATAACAGCTACCACCCCCAATGACTCATCTACCTCAAGACCGATGAAAAATGATACTAACTGCAAACTACAAGCACCATCACTTAGCAACACTACAAACACAATCAAAGCAGGACCCATTAACGCTAGATCCCTCCAAGCACATGCCTTGGACATAGCTGACACCCTAACTCTCCACGACCTTGAATTTATTGCCATTAAGGAAACCTGGCTAAATTCCACAACAGGGCCTTCACTAGCTCTGGCTATTCCAAACAACTACACCAGTTTACGTGCGTATAGCGAGGCTAACACTATGAAGGGAGGTGGGATTGCTTTCATCTACAAAACAGCACTCCAATTAAGAATGATCATTACGCAACACTTACCATCCACTGAACTACTCTCTATCAATTTATTCACCTCAGCCACATCCACTATTACCATGCATTTGATATATCGACCACCCCGCAACGCCTCCACCTTTGACAACGAAATATCACATCTACTGACAACTAATACTAAAAGCAAATCCCAAGTTATCATCTTTGGTTACTTTAACATAGGTCTCCATGATCCTAAAGACTCCAAAGCCACTACCATCAAGGACACAATCTCATAACTAGGGTTCATACATCGTATAAACCACCCTACTCACAATAAAGGCAGAATACTAGATTGGCTAGCTGACCTTAACTGCAACATCAACATATTGTCTAATACTCCTTGTACATGGACTGGCCATCACCTTATCTTGTTCACCATTGATAATACAGCCCCCCTCAATACTCTAACTCAAGCCCCAGCCATGATGACAAGAAGCAAACGGAACCTCACATTAGAGAACATGTTACCGCTACTACATTCTATCACCCATCGCAGCACCTCGCATTCAGACCCATCTGAATTAGTCAACCTAAATAATGACACTATTTTCAAGGCTATTGACACTATATCGTCCCTTAAAATGCAAAAATCCAAACCGCATGCCCATATTAATAAATGGTACACGCCTCACCTCAAGACTCTTAAAAAAGTGAAACGAACTGCGGAAACCGCCTGGAAAAACTCCCCATCAGAGTCCAATAAAGATAATTTCATGGCAACCTCAATCAACTATAAACTAGCCATTATCCAAGCAAAAAAAAGATAATTTCAATAACCGTATTGCCAATGCCAACTACAACACTAGAGAATTATTCAATATTATGAAAGAACTTGAATCTCCTGCCCCTATACCTGACTTGTGTATAAAAGACACAGTATGGTGTACTAACATACAGAATGCCCTCCGAGGCAGAATCTCATTGCTTCTAAATAAAATAAAAACTAAAAAACCCTCACCGATAATGCCAACCCACAAAATGTGCCTGCTCCCCCCTCTACCAATATGCCTCAATTTAACTTCAAGCCCCTCTCTACTAAAGAAGTAGAAACAATCATACTTAAACTCAAACCATCTAATTGCAAGGGTGACATCTGCCTGGCCTTGCTTATTAAGGAGGCAGCTAATGCACTTGTCCCTTTCATTAGATCATTTATTAATGCTTCATTTGACTCTAACACCATATCTACTAACTTGAAAGACACCTGGGTACTCCCATTCTTAAAAACAACATCTGTAGATCCAAATAACCCCTCTAACTATAGACCAATCACTACTGTCCTTTTCCTATTAAAAATAATTGACTGACAATCGGCCACCAGGGGGTGCACAGATGATTTCCTCTTCTGTGTGAGCTCTGTCCCCGTAGGTCTGCGAGGTGACCTGAGCCCCCACCTCGTGACCCCCCACGGTGAAAAGAGCAGAGCATCGTTTGTTGGAATACTCCTGCACCTCCCTAGAGAAAACCCGATTGAAATCGGACCCGGGAAGCCCGATTAAACTTCGAGTGAAGTTCTTCACTGGTGATGGCTCGAAATCGGAAGTGGACGGGCCGGGTCGGCGAACAGGCCCATCGGGAGAGTGACGCGTAGCCTAGGTGGCGCTGACCAACGCGCCCCCCCTCCGACCCACAGAGCTGCTCCCGTGCAGTGCCCCCTGCTCGACCCACAGTGTGGACCCTCCAGCCGCGCCCTTGGGCCCGCGAACTATTGGAACACGGCAGAGGCACTGCCAAGAGGTAAGCTGCACCTCCAACCCTGCGCAGCCCACGCTGTCTCACGCGACCGCAGTGCATCAGAGCGCCGTGTAGTAAGGAAGAAACACTGCAGGTAAGTGGAACTTCTATATTGGCAACCAGCCTAAGCCCAGCACATCCAATTTAAGCCAAACAATAACATGGATTGCTCGCAAGAGCAATGAAGAAGTACCCAAAAAAACTAGGAGGTGCTACTGAACAACAGCACCCAAAACAAATTCTTTGTACTTGGAGGGAACCTTCCTCTCCCTGCCAGACCGAGTATGTGTAGGAATAGAGTCGGCCACCCCAGCAGCGGACACTTCACATTCATCCACCGGAACATCCCTAACACCAGAATCAGACACAGAGATGGGAACGGAATGTTCCTCAATACCTTGGGGATCAAGAGCCGCTCCACTGATCATGGGCTGCAAGTTAACTAGTCTCTCATTCTCCTCCCGGATAGTTGAGCCTTTTAAGGAACATCACAACCCAACCCAGCATCTCCTGATTCATTGCCGGGCACACTAGACTCACCCCCCGCAGAAACCACTTTCTCCTTGTCCACCACTACTACACGCCTGAGACTCCAGGTGGACCCATCATCAAGTTTTACGTAGCCACGACCATGCTTGACTACCTTGCGTGGATTTAAGTATTTGCTGAGACCCTTGGCCACAAACCTAGGATTCCTAATCTGAACACAATCACCAATCTTCACAGGAAGGGGTTTCCTACGGGCCATTTGCTCACTCAAAAACCGTTCTTGCCTTTTCCGAACTCGATCCAAAACTTCCTGCATGTCCACCTGTCTCTGAACACCGCCACCCAGGGCTGGCACTCTCAACTTGGAGCCAGGTTTCCTCCCTCGCATCAGCTCAAAAGGAGAATGACCAGTAACAATAGAAGGGGTAAGCCTGTAAGCCTTAAGTGATTCTGACACCACTCTTCTCCACGGAAGACCATTGGCTAGAGCCAACTGGATGGCCCCCTTAATAAAACGAATCATGCATTCTACCAGACCGTTGGCTTGTGGGTTGTATATCGCAACTCTATGATGGCGTATCCCAAGTTCATTCAAAAACTTCTGCATATACTCTGACACAAACTGAGAGCCATTGTCAGTAACTAAACCAGCAGGCACACCCTCCCTGTCAAACACCGCAGAGAGGAACTCCACGACTTTCTCAGCGGTAACCGTAGACAAGGCTGTGGCCTCCACCCATCGAGATGTATAATCCACCATAACAACAATAAACCTTAAATCTCCCCTCAATGAATCAATGGGTCCCATTATGTCAAGCGCCACCTTGGACCACACTTCACGGGGTGGTTCCACCGGATAAACAGGTTGGGGAGCGGTAACCTTGCTCTTGTCACTGGTGGAACAAGCTGCAGAATCCTTCACTACCTCCTCCACATCAGCATCCATTCAGGGCCACCAATAGCCTTCTCTGAGCCTTCTCTTGGTCATGGACCTACCTATGTGCCCCTCATGGGCCAAATCAACAAGCTTCCTTCTAAGGGAATGAGGCGGGACTAACCTCAGGCCTCTAGCCGCACCCCATGGACCCACAGACAATTCCTCCCACACATGCCCGTAGGATTTAGACAACTCAGGTCCTATAACTCCACTGGTGAGCGCCGTCCTCACCTCCATCAACTCAGGATCAGCTGTACATTCTGCACCCCACTCAGACTCTGACACCGCGGGGACCACACTGGCCACCAGGTTACAGTCGTCCCCTGCAACCGCTTGAAGCTCAACCTCATCAACAGACTTAGGGAAGCGCGACAGACAATCCGCTACTGCATTCCTAGTTCCTGGAACATATTCAACTTTGAAATTAAACTCCGTCATATCTGCCATCCACCTCATGATCTGTGAAGACGCGTGAGACAAACCTTTAGTCGTCAGCACATGCACCAAAGGTTTGTGGTCAGTACGCAGGGTGTATTCAATTCCCCACAGAAAGGTCCTGAAATATTTGGACGCCCACACGGCAGCCAAAGCTTCCCTCTCTATGACAGCATACCTGCCTTCAGCCTCCCTGAGCACTCTGGATGCAAAAACAATAGATCGCAGTTCACCATCCACCCTTTGTTCCAAAACAGCACCTATACCATACTCACTCGCATCCACTGTGAGAAATGTTTTCCTGGCCGGAGAGAAGGACCCTAAGGACGGGGCTTGTTCAATCACCTCCTTCAACTTGACAAATTCCACCTGACACTGATCTGACCATGCAAAATGTACACCCTTCCTCAGTAACGACCTCAGACTAACAGTCTTGTCGGCATACGAGGGTATAAACCTGCTGTAATACTCTGCAAGACCCATGAAGGATCTCAACTGGTCCTTGTTAGTCGGGGCTGGTGCATCACTCAATGTCTTCACCAACTCTGCCTTGGGATGAATACCTTCAGCATCCAAGGAATGTCCCAAATAGGTCACACTGGGGACACCTACCTTGCATTTGCTAAGTTTGACAGTGAGACCACAATCTTTCAAAACACCCATGACCTCAAGGACCCTGCAATCATGCTCACCTTGCGATCTACCACACACAAGGATGTCATCCTGGAAACATTCCACACCCTTAATGGCCCCAAAGAGTTTTTGCATAATCCTCTGAAAAACCGCCGCAGCAGAGGCCAACCCAAAAGGCATCCTGCAAAAACAGAACGCGCCAAAAGGGGTTACAAACGAAGTAAGTGGACGAGAGTCTCTGTGCAAATCTATTTGATGATAGGCAGACGAGAGGTCAAAAGTCGAAAAACATGAAGCCCCCGACACCAATGAAACATGACATCATAGCATGGGTGGAATTCTACAAGGTAGAATTCCACCCAAGAGACATTATAACATGCCGCGGCCTGTACGTGGGGCCCCGGCTCTCAGAAGAACTAGCTAGTGGTGGGCCTCCATGATGAACGTTCTGCGCATCGCGGACCCGGGCCCTGGCATGCACGAAAGACGCGTGGGACCAACCAGGACCCCCACGATTTGAGAAACCCCCACCTTGGGAGCCCCGCACACCGCATGTCATCTGCCCCTCCCAGTGCACAGGGCACGGATCCTTCGGACTGAAGGTAGGGCCCCCGAAACAGGGGCGTGTGCCTCCTCAGGTTCCTGGTACTGATCGGAGTTGACACCAGGGAGACATCTTCGGGCCTCACCCCTGCACCGGGGATCCAGCAAATTCCAAAGATTACCTGCTAGAGGGTGTCGCCAAATTGTCCCCCTACTCATCGAGCGCATTCCCACTGGCGGACGACTGAGAACTGCGTGAGGCTACAGAGCAGTCTGAGGGTGAGGCCCACACGTTCCTTCCATGCCTGCCCAAACCCGGAAATCGAGGTGAAACACCTACGTATATGCAGGCCAAAATAAAGCTAGCCACTTACGCTTACGCTCCTTCTGCCCACACACTCATCGCCCCCACGATGGTAACGGAATCCGTGGCACATGGAGAGACAGCGGCCACGAAAGGGGATATAGCAGCCCTCCTGATGGAGATAAAGAATATGGGGGCCAACATAGGCGGCAAGATTGATAAAATCACCCAACGTATGCATAAGATTGAGAACAGGTTGGAGGGGATAGAAAACAACCAAACCTCCATAGATACTATGGAAATACAACTCGAACACAGAGTTACAGATCTAGAACAGCGGGAAGAGGAATACAGGCTAAAGATGGATGATATAGAAAACGGAGTTGCGGAACAATTTACTTTTTTTGGGATCCCGGAGCAGGATGGGGAGACTGAGGAGACCCTTAAGGCAACACTTCATGACATTATCAAAATCTTGGCGGCATGTGATGAGATTGACGAACCGAGAACCGAATGCAGCCACAGAGCAGGTGGCCCACCTGGAGGCCCGAGATCAGTCCTCGCTCGCTTCCTTAGATACCAGGACAAAGCAAAGATTCTCGAGAAGGCGAGGCGCGGAGGCGTGATCACCCTCAACGGTGCCCAAGTCACCATATATCAAGACCTGTCTGCCATGACATTGGCTCTGAGAAGGATGTGTGGCCCCCTGACGAAATGGTTGAAGGAATGGGATACCAGATACCATTGGGGATACCCCTTCTCGCTCTCTTTTGAACACGAAGGCACGAGAATCAGACTACGGTCGGAGAGGGAAATAAAGGCCTGCATAGCCGAACTTGTTGATCCGCGCGAACGAGGGAAAGAAGGAAATAACCCGAGAAATGAAGGGAGAGAATGGAAACTCCAAGGACCCAAGAGGCAGAGAGTCAAAGGGTCGAGAAAATTCCAGAGAGGTAACAGCTCCCCAGAGGGGGACAAGTGAACTGGAGTACCGGCGACTACGTTGACAATAAGAGTAAGTTCGAGACGCGGGTCGTTTTCGGCCCAACACAAAAGTTATACTCGATGGTTGTAAGTTGTGGTTGATGGGCGGCTGGCGGGGGGGGCTCAGACCTATGTGATGTTCATTGATAATTAAAGGACAGCGCGACGATGGACCCTACTGGTGGTTCGGGGCTGGTTCAGTGAATCTAACTGGACTTGCTCGGACGCCGACACAAGGGGGAGGAGGGGGTGCATGGGTAGGAGAGGGGGATATGCAAGACAAGGGGGAAGGTGGAACTGTTATAGAACTTTTACTCGCTGCTGAGATGGGACAAACTTTAATATTGGATGAGGGCTCTAAACCCAAGGTATGGCAATGCATTGTTGTGAATATTGTACTGTTATATACTGATGGCCACCTCAAATGGTAACACACGAGGCATCTTGAAAGTCGGGACGCTTAATGTCAAACGGCTCAACTCACCAACTAAGAGGTTGTTAGTGCTACGGGAATTTCGAAGGGATAATATTGAAGGGGGAGGAGAGGTCCATTCTGGGGAAACGTTTCGGCATAGAGTTTTGGGGCTCGGGCGGGGGCACTGCGTAAAGGAGTAGTGGGAATCCTTATCAGAAAGGGACTTGATTTTCTTGTCTCCAAGACCTGGTCAGATGCAGAGGGGCAGGCTTTGCTAGTTGTGGGGACCATTGGAAAGGTGGAAGTAACGATTGCCACAATCTACTCCCCCAATGTGGGACAGCTCCGATTCCTCTCTAAAACTGTCCCCAAAATAATGTTGCAGGCCACCGGCCCCCTTATACTAGGCAGAGACTTCAACCTGTGGGCGGATCACGACCTGGACCGGAAAGCAGGGCGCCCGGGAGTTGAAGCTCCTGCGAGAGGGGAACGTAGTGACTTTGTAAACATGATGCAGGTATATGCGCTGATAGACACATGGAGGGCGATGCATCCTGATGAAAGGGGGTATACATTTTACCCACCTCCACACAATACTTTTACCCAAATAGACTACATCTACCTTTCGCGAGAGCTGAACGACATCACCACACATTCGGGGATTACTCCAATAACATGGTCCAACCATGACATAGTCACACTTGATGTACAATGGGAACATCTGCCAATTAAGGGTGGGAAGTGGAGATGTAACGAGGCCCTGTGCAGAGACCTTGTTTTCAGAGAAGAACTTGAAACGCCAACGATAATGGGGAGGTCTCGAAGCAGAGTGTGTGGGAGGTGGCCAAGGCAACCTGGAGGGGGATCCTGATACGGGAATGGGCTCGGAAGAAAAGGGAGAGAGCTCTTATCGAGAATAAGCTCCGGAGTGAAATATGCCAACTTGATAGAGAAGCTAGGGTGGGGGACACCATAGACCCCCGAAAAGATCCAAGAGGCTAGGAAAAAACGGGAAGAACTCTGCCACCTAGAAAATGCCCAGATAGCACGTAAACTACATTTATTGAAGCAGAAATTCTATGAGAAGGGAGTTAAGGCAGATGCGCTGCTAGGGGCTAGACTCAGGATCCAACGGGCAGAATGTAAGGTGAAAGAGATCACGATCCAACCCCTGACCAACCCCTGACCAAGCACAACACACACCCTCCATCCCTGAACTGCTTGCAAACTTCTATGAGTCCCTATACACTTCAGAAGTAGACCCACACTCACAGGAGATAGACAAGTACTTTGCCAGCATTACCCTCCCAAATGTTGCAAGCGCTGACTCGGCCCACCTAGAATCCCCCATAACTGAGGACGAAATACACGAGGCGATCAAACGACTTACACTGGGCAAGTCCCCTGGTGAAGATGGTTTCACTGCCGGCTTCTACAAAACATTTTGTGCCCTCCTTACACCATTCCTGACCACCCTATTTAACGATATCCTTGACACGAGGACTGTCCCGGACTCCTTCAACCGAGCACTCATATCGGTCATTCCCAAGGAAGGCAGAGACGCCGCATGTTGCGGATCATACTGCCCCATATCCTTGCTCAATCTTGATGCAAAAATGTACACACAAGTCCTGGCAGCCAGTTTAGAGGTCCACATACCCCATCTTGTCCACCCCGACCAGGTAGGGTTCATAATTGTACGACAAGGCGCAGACACCATGAGAAAGACCCTCCATTTGATCGAGGCTTCCCAAACCATGTGCAACGATCCCGCTTTACTCTCCGTTGACGCTGAAAAAGCCTTCGACAGAGTGGAATGGGGTTTCCTTGCTGCAGTCCTCCGTGCCGTGGGAATAGGACCAAAATTTAGAAAGGGGATAAAAGCAGTTTACACCGCTCCAAAAGCCTCGGTGTCTGTTAATGGGGAGTGCTCGAGATGGTTCGAGCTGAAACGCGGTACACGACAGGGATGCCCCCTATCGGCCATCCTCTTCATCCTCTCCATCGAGCCCTTGGCCCAAAAATTACGACAGGATACTGAAGTAGCAGGTATGCATCTGGGGGAAGAAGAATTTAAAATAGCACTGTATGCCGATGACCAACTTCTTCATGTGACGAACCCCACCACATCCATTCCCGGAGCGTTGTACCTCCTGGACGAATACGGCCAAGTATCCGGGTTCAAGGTCAATAAATCTAAGTCCACACTTTTCCCCCTATAGGGCTCATTGGAAGCAAACACTGAAAAATACCAGTCCCTGGGCCTTATCATTGAACATGAAAACATGAAGTACTTAGGAATACAGGTCACAAGGTCGCTGAAAGATTTATATGAAGCCAATTTCCCAGCGCTGCTCCAGAAATTTCACGCAGACCTCGCCAGATGGGACAACCTAACCATATCGTGGTTGGGACGTTTAAACGTGATAAAAATGACCTGTCTCCCGAGATTCTTATACCCCATTCAAATGCTCCCCATTCAAATGCCACCCCAATTCTTTACCGAAGTCAAGAAGGCAATGCTGAAATTTCTATGGCAAGGGAAAAAGCCCAGGATTGCTTACTCCAACTTGACACTACCGACAAACAAGGGTGGAGTGGGCCTCCCAGACATCCAAAAATTTTACGAGGCAGCTCAATTACGAATCCTTATTCCCCATCTCTGTAACCAAAAATTGCCCCTGTGGATCTCTATGGACAATCATTATCTATCCCCAGCAACAATCTCTGAGTGTCTGTGGTCCCCTAGATGGAGAGTACTGAGGAAATCTAAGGCACACCCGATGTTCGCAACCATATGGGACATATGGCGGGAGGGGGGAGATATGGTGAGAATTACCACATGGCCATCACCATTAAGTCACCTCTGGTCACCGGGCATTAACGACAAAATCCCTAATGTGGAGAGGTTTCAAGCTTGGTATGAGGCAGGCCTGGAGAGGGTGGGACAGCTCCTAAGGAAGGACTCCTTCATCACGCTTCCTGAACTAGAAGAGGCACTCAGAATAGGGACAATGTCGGCATTCCACTTTCTGCAGATTAAGGCAGTTCTGACAAAACCAGAATGGAAGGATAAGCTGAGCAGGGAACTCCCCCCGTTTGGACTCATACTCGAATCCAGGACAGAAACAAAAGGGTTGATATCTGTTTTGTATAAAACACTAACGGAAGATGGAAAGGGCTCAACAGAAACGCTTAGGCTAAAATGGGAAAGGGACATGAGCGAGGAAATCGACTCGGAGATATGGGATAACAACTCCGCCGAACTCTTTAAAATCTGCAAGGAGCTGGCCAACCCTGTTGCAGTCTCTACCTCTCCTGTCCCCTCCCAGGCCCTCTGCACTGCACTGGCCTCTCACTTCATCTCTAAAATTCAGGACATCCTGTCCTCACTCTCCTCCTTTCACCTCCCTCCCTCCCTACCCGACCCTTCCTCTGGCCCTTCTGCGGTCACCCCTCCTCCCTCTTTCTCTGCCTTTCCACCTTTCTCTGCTGACGAGGTTTCCAGACAAGTCCGATCTATGAAAGTCTCGTCTAAACAGGTTCACCCTTGTTCCTCCAAAACTATCAAGGACCACATCGACTCCCTGGCTCCTGCCCTGGCTGACTTTTGCAACCACTCCTTCGCCTCTGGAGTCTTCCCTTCCCCCCTCAAGCACTCCCTTGTGCACCCTCTTCTCAAGAAACCCTCTTCCAACCCCTCCTGTCCGGCTAACTATCGCCCTATCTCCATCACTCCCTTCCTGGGCAAGCTCCTGGAGAAAATGGCCATCTCCCAGCTTAACCTCCATGCTGAATCTGTTGGTAGTCTTCATGACCATCAATCTGGCTTCAGAGCTGCCAGAAGCACGGAAACTGCTCTCCTGAACATCCGTGAAGACCTGCTCTTGAACCTCGATTCCAACACTCCGTGTGCTCTCATTCTGCTCGATCTCTCCTCTGCCTTTGACACTGTCAACCATGCCATCCTGCTCAACCGTCTCCGGGAAAACCTGGGTATCACTGGTCAGGCTCTGGCGTGGTTGACCTCTTTCCTTTCAAATCGACCCTCCCAGGTCCAACTGGGGTCCTTCCTCTCTGACATCTTTTTCTCCACCTGTGGTGTCCCCCAGGGATCTAATCCCTCTCCCTGGCTGTTCAACCAGTATCTGGCACTCCTTGCCCACCGCATCGCCGCTCTCTGCCCTAATTTCCAGTGCTATGCGGACGATACCCAACTCATCTTCAGGCTACCCTCAGCCTCCCCCTCTCCTTCCCTCATCTCTGACTGTCTGTCTGCTATCCAAGAATGGTGTGCCGCCAATGACCTCTGCCTTAATGCCAGTAAGACTGAGATCCTACTCATCGGTACTCCCACTCCCTCCTTCCCTGTAGCTCTCTGGCCTGCCTCCCTTGGCCCCCTCCCTGCTCCTACCTGCAAGGCAAAAAACCTTGGGGTCATCTTCGACTCCACACTCTCCTTCTCTCCTCATATTTCTGACGTCGCCAAGAGGTCACACTACCAGCTGCACCTCCTCAGAGGTATTCTTCCCTTCCTCTCCTTCCCCCAGAAGCTCACTGTCTCCCGAGCCCTGGTTCTCTCGAAGCTGGACTACTGTAACAGCCTCTATCTTAATCTGCCTGCCTCCACTCTCCGCCCTCTGCAACTCATCCAGAACAGAACTGCGAGACTTGTCCTTGGCCTCAAGCCCAGGGACCGTATCTCTCCAGGACTGAAATCTCTACACTGGCTCCCAGTGGCTGCGAGGATAAAGTTCAAAACCCTCTGTATTGTCCACAAGGCCTTCTGGGGCCTGGGTCCAAAATACCTTCAACTCTCTCTTCCCAAATATCTTCCTTCCCGAGCCCTTCGCTCATCCGCCTCCAATTCCCTCAGGGTTAGCCGCTTCTCGAAGCAACGAGCTGGGGGTAGATCTCTCTCCGCGGCAGGGGCCTCCCTCTGGAACAGCCTTCCTGCCTCCCTGAAACTTGAGGAGAACCATCTCCGGTTCCGGAAGCACCTCAAAACCTTCCTCTTTGCTTCTGCTTTCTCTCTCCCTCTCCCCTGCTGAACAGCTAATTTAATTCCTCACTGAAACTGCACTGATCCTGCAACTGGACCACTCTAAACGGCCTCGGCCCTGGGCCCTGCCACTCTCCACTTGCACTGATGCCCTGGAACCCCTTTGCACTGCGGGACTGTCTCTGTATCCCTACAGCCCCCCCCCCTCCCCCAGCACTTGTTCTGCACTTACCTCACACTTGCCACCAGCTGGCCCTATTTATTTATTTATTACGTTACGCCACTTACCTTGTACTGCACTTCCCCCCCTCCCCTTCCCCTTGCACTTTTCCCCCTCCCCCACCCCTGCACTTGCGCGATCCGAATGACACCTGGCCTAGTAAGATCGTTGTCTGTCTCCCCTTGTCCCCCCCTCCCTGCCTCGTCGCGCCTTGAAACACATGTGTATAGGCGCGTTACAAATACCATATCATATCATATCATATCATATCATAAGATATGTAGGATTGCACGCAAAGCCTCGATCTCATGCCAGTATAAGTTGCACGCGATTAAACTGCTGAATAGGTTGCAATATGACCCGTACAGGCTCTCTAAGATGTATCAGTCGTCTAGTCCAATGTGTTGGCGGGGATGTGGGTCCACGGCGGATTACTGGCACATGTGGTGGGGTTGCCCTCAGATCAACATTTACTGGAACGAGGTGCTAGGTTGGATTAGGGACCTTGTGTTAGGACACTCACCCGGGAACAGGGACGTCCGTATCCTCGCGGGCGAGGAGATGCCTGGCGGCTGTACCCGCGGTATCGTCTTGGCCGAAGGTGCAGGGTGTTCCTGAATATGAGGTCCGGGAAATCTGTGATTCTCGTTTCCATCGAGGTCAATTGCAGTTCTTGGTGGATTGGGAAGGGTATTCAGCTTGTGACCGCACTTGGGAACCTTTTGGGAATGTCCATGCTCCTCGTTTAGTGCATGAGTTCTATTTATGCCATCCTTGTAAACCGGGGGCCCCGGGTCTTTCTGGGAGGGAGCATGGTGTTAGGACACTCACCCGGGAACAGGGACGTCTGTATCCTCGCGGGCGAGGAGATGCCTGGCGGCTGTACCCGCGGTATCGTCTTGGCCGAAGGTGCATTCTCCGAGGTCCTTGCTTACTTGGGGTGCGTGCCAGCTCCGGGCGAGTCGGGGTGTATGCGTTCATACGCGGAAACGGCAGGGAACGGGCTTGTGGTTCAAGCCTCGTTTCCAAGAATGCCTTGACTCCGCGCATGCGCCGACTCGGATTGCGGGTCAAGCCTCGCTTCCATGCCGAGTCACTATAAAGAGCTTCCTGGTCTTGTACTCGCCGCGTCTCAACGCGGTTTGGTCCTGACCTTCCGCTCGCTTCTGGAATACTTTGTCCTTTCTTGGTGACTCCGCTTGCCTTCCTTTGTTCCCTTCCTGTTTGCCCTGCCCTGTCCTGTCCTGTTGGTCTGGTTCCTTTGGTTGGGGGTCTGGCTTCCCTTGGTTGGGTTTAGTCTGGTCCTGGTCCGGGGCTCCTCTTGTCCCTTCCTTGCCGCCCTACCCCTCTCCTGCCTGCCCTCCTTTCAACAAGCAACGCACTCAAGCTTTTTGTTAACATCTACCGACCTTCCCTGTCAGTGCTTGCACTGTTCTGGCGCCACGTAAATACAGGGAAGTGTCCATCCGTGGCGTCAGGAATCAGACCCATTTTCAATCCTGCAAATCAGGACGGCACCTGGGCCGGTTCTTGGCGTTACCCTGTCATCTTTCGTTCTACAATCAACGTCCTGTCGACCCCGGCACGCAAGCCTTCAGGAAACACAGGTACGCAGCGTCCACGGGACGCACATCTTGACAGATTGAGACGCCTAACCTCCGATTCGGACCCAGAGATGGAGGAATCCTCTGATCTCAGAGAAGAGATCAGATCTTTAAGTGCTGAAATGACGGCGCTTCGTCTAGAAAATGAGACACTACGTCAGATGGTGGTGCATAGGACTAGCACCACAACTCAGGCTGATTCTGCCATGGCACAGACGACACCCATGAAGTTTGATGGGGATTCTAGAAGAGTGGCCGAATTTTGTAATCATTGCAGGATTCATTTTTTGTTTCGGGCCTCCCATTTCACCGACGAGAAGGCGAAGATTGGGTATATTCTAGGGAATCTAACCGGAAATGCTCTGGCATGGGCAGCTCCTTTGGTGTCCTCAAACAGTCCAATTCTGAGTGATTTTGCCGCCTTTGAGAAAGCGCTCCTGGAAGTGTTCCAGTCCCCTAACTTGGCCGCCACTGCACAAAATCAATTGATGGATTTAAAGCAGGGTTCAAGCGATCTGATCACATACATCGGTCGGTTCCGTCAATTGGCGGCGGATTCTCAATGGCCGGAAGTAACACAAAAGACGCTTTTTCGGCGAGGCCTGAGAGAGGAGTACAAGGATGAACTTCTCCATATACCAGAACCGGATACTTTATAGGTACTTCAGGAACAGGTTCTTCGAATCGATCACCGTTTGGCTGAATGGAAGGAAGAAAGACGCCGGTTGGAGAAGACGTACTAAAGGTCTTTTCCGTTACCAGCTGGTGCTTCAAGTACATCAGAGACGGGTCCGGAACCCATGCAAATGGGGGCACTCAGAGGACCTTTGTCCGCGATGGAGAGGAAACGAAGAAGGGACTTGCACTTATGCCTGTATTGTGGTGCCGCCGGGCACTATTTGGGTACTTGTCCGTACGACCACTCAGGAAGTCGGAAAACTAATAGGCCTGTCATGTATGAGGAAGGCAATGACAGGCCCATCGCTTAAACCAGCCCTTCCGGATTCCGATGGTTTCTTACAGCCCATGTCACCCGCAGCCCTCTTGGTACTTCGAATTAAAGTACTGTGGCAGGACAAGTCAACGGAAATCATGGGTCTTCTGGATTGTGGAGCATCTGGTAATTATATCGATGTTGAGTTCGTTAAGAAGAACCAGATACCTCTACTTAAGAAGAATCAAGCTACACCGATTGAGGTCATTGATGGTACACCTTTGTCTTTTGGTCCCATTCAACACCACACTGGAGTTCTGCAGTTGTGGATCAATGAACATCAGGAAAAGATTTCTTTGGATGTGATTAAGTCACCATCTTATCCGATCGTGTTGGGTTTACCCTGGTTGTTGTATCACAACCCTAAAAATAATTGGGTAACCCGTACTTTGACATTTAATTCAGATCGTTGTTTACTGGATTGTTCCTCCTCAGGGTTATCTGTTGGGATATCCACAACTGCCACACAGACAGAGGTGAATGGAATATCTCATGTATGCCAGATATCTGCCTTACCATCTGAATATGCAGACTACTCTTCGGTGTTTTCGGAACCAGGGGACATTCCTTTGCCTCCTCATAGAAGTTTTGCTTGTGCCATAGATCTGTTGCCAGATTCTGTGATTCCACATGGACGAGTGTACTCCTTATCCCCACAAGAAAGAACAGCCTTACAAGAATATCTAAACGACTGTCTCCAGAAAGGGTATATCACCCCTTCCAAGTCTCCTGCAGGATTTCCGCTGTTTTTCGTTAAGAAAAAGGAGGGCACTTTACGTCCCTGTGTGGATTATCGGCAGTTAAATGATCTTACTCGGAAGGACAGATATCCGTTGCCTCTAATACGTGACATCCTGGAATCCTTGCACTCTGCCTGTATATTTTCTAAGTTGGGTTTAAGAGGGGCATATCATCTGGTACGAATTAAGACTGGTGATGAGTGGAAGACGGCTTTTAAGACACCCTTGGGGCATTATGAATATCGTGTAATGCCTTTCGGACTATGCAATGCCCCAGCCGTTTTCCAGCGTTTGATGGATGACGTATTTTCGGATTTATTCGGAATATCTGTGTGGGTATATCTAGATGATATACTGATTTTTTCAAGAGATAAGAAGGAACACATTTTACATGTTAAAGAGGTTCTCAGCCGTTTACATCAGAACCACTTATACGCTAAAGCTGAGAAATGTCTCTTCAATCAAGACAAGATTGAGTTTCTTGGGTACGTGATTGGCCGTTCTGGCATACAGATGGACCCAACTAAGTTACGGGCAATTCAGGAATGGCGACAACCTAATGATGTGAAGGCCCTTCAGCGATTCCTTGGATTCGCCAATTTCTATAGGCGCTTTATACCAGGTTTCTCGACTCTCACAGCACCCTTAATCAGTTTAACCAGCAGTAAGACGTCGTTTGTGTGGAATGAAGAAACTACTAATGCGTTTGAACATCTCAAGGAAGCCTTCAGCACCTCTCCAATCCTACATCATCTCGACGAGAGTAGACCATTCATTGTGAAAGCAGATGCGTCGAATTTCGCCGTTGGATCTGTTCTGCTACAGAAGGACCCGCAGTCAGATGTTAAATTCCCAGTGGCTTATTTTTCCCGAAAGTTAACGTCAAGCGAACAGAATTATGCTGTGATCGAGAAAGAACTTTTAGCTATTAAATTAGCTTTTGAAGAATGGCGCAATCACCTTCTGGGAGGCCGGTTTCCTATTGAGGTCCGTACCGACCATAGAAATTTACAGTACCTACGATCTCTTCAATGTCGCACTTCCCGCCAGGCCCGTTGGGCGTTTTTCTTTTCACATTACGATTTCACAATCACTTACATACCCAATGCTCGGAATCTGAAAGCAGATGCATTGTCAAGCTCCTTGGAAGACATCAAGCAAGACAGCCAGAATCAGCTATTGCTAGCCCCAGAACATTTTTTTGTTTACCGTGTCTCATTGTCGGGACACATTCTTACAAGAAACATTGGCAGACCCCTACAGAACGGAACTATTGAAATTACCCCAGGTTAGTGAGAACGAGGGGTTGCTCTTCTTCAGTGGGAAATTGTATGTACCTACTGACTCCCTTCGGATTGCCGTTTTGCAAGCATTTCACGACTCGAAAATTGGGGGCCATCGGGGCATACGTGCAACTCAAGAACTTGTCGCCAGACAGTTTTGGTGGCCAGGATTTCTAAACAGATTAAACAATACGTGGAATGTTGTCCAGTATGTGCCCAAGTAAAGATACCCAGAAGGAAGCCACTCGGTCTACTCCAACCAATCGAGACACCGCCATATCCATGGCATACCATAGCTACTGATTTCATAGTGGAACTACCACCTTCCGAGGGCTTCACATGCATAATGGTAGTAGTTGACTGTTTTTCCAAGATGGCTCATTTTATCCCTTTTGTTAAAGTTCCCTCTGCTAGTTCTATGGCCCGAGCATTTCTGCACAACATTTACCGGTTACATGGACTACCCGATAAGATCATCTCGGACCGTGGTTCCCAGTTCATATCACCTTTTTGGAAACAGCTGTGTCGTCACCTGGGCATACATCGGGCGCTTAGTTCCGGCTATCATCCACAATCCAATGGACAGACGGAGAGGACCAATTAGACGTTGGAACAGTATCTGCGCTGTTTTTCCAACGCGTCTCAGACCAACTGGGCTTTGCATTTGGACTTAGCTGAGGTGGCTTATAACAACTCGATCCATTCTGCTACAGGATTAAGCCCCTTTCTTTGTTCCTTTGGACTCAATCCTAGACTTTTTCCGTTTGCTCCTGTACGACCAAGCACGGTTCCCTCTGCTGACAAGCTGATTCAAGAGATCCGAAGACTGCATGCTCAGGCGACTGGTACTCTGGTTAAGGCACGTGAGGACATGAAGGCACAGGCAGATAGGAGGCGAACCCCTAAACCCACATTTCGGGTTGGAGGGAAGGTATGGCTTTCTTCCAAGAACTTACCTGTTCACAACTTACCTACGAAACTTGCTCCCCGTTTCCTAGGGCCCTTTCAAATTACTAGACGGATTTCCCCAGTGGCATTCAAACTGGATTTGCCCCCATCCTGGCGGGTGCATCCCGTTTTTCATGTCTCCTTGTTTAAGCCTTACCTGGATGACCCCTATGGGTGCTCGGGCTCCAGTCCTGCAGCCATTGAGGTGCAGGGTGTTCCTGAATATGAGGTCCGGGAAATCTGTGATTCTCGTTTCCATCGAGGTCAATTGCAGTTCTTGGTGGATTGGGAAGGGTATTCAGCTTGTGACCGCACTTGGGAACCTTTTGGGAATGTCCATGCTCCTCGTTTAGTGCATGAGTTCTATTTATGCCATCCTTGTAAACCGGGGGCCCCGGGTCTTTCTGGGAGGGAGCATGGTGTTAGGACACTCACCCGGGAACAGGGACGTCTGTATCCTCGCGGGCGAGGAGATGCCTGGCGGCTGTACCCGCGGTATCGTCTTGGCCGAAGGTGCATTCTCCGAGGTCCTCGCTTACTTGGGGTGCGTGCCAGCTCCGGGCGAGTCGGGGTGTATGCGTTCATACGCAGAAACGGCAGGGAACGGGCTTGTGGTTCAAGCCTCGTTTCCAAGAATGCCTTGACTCCGCGCATGCGCCGACTCGGATTGCGGGTCAAGCCTCGCTTCCATGCCGAGTCACTATAAAGAGCTTCCTGGTCTTGTACTCGCCGCGTCTCAACGCGGTTTGGTCCTGACCTTCCGCTCGCTTCTGGAATACTTTGTCCTTTCTTGGTGACTCCGCTTGCCTTCCTTTGTTCCCTTCCTGTTTGCCCTGCCCTGTCCTGTCCTGTTGGACTGGTTCCTTTGGTTGGGGGTCTGGCTTCCCTGGGTTGGGTTTAGTCTGGTCCTGGTCCGGGGCTCCTCTTGTCCCTTCCTTGCCGCCCTACCCCTCTCCTGCCTGCCCTCCTTTCCTTGCCTGAATTCATTCTCTGCCTTGTGCTTGGGTACCAGTGCCTCTACGGTGCCTCTACTCTGCCTTCTCTGCTGCCTGCAGTTTCTGCCATTGCTACTGTCTCGGCTGCCTTCTTCCACCATCTTCGAGAGGGTCTTCTGCAGAATCAACAAGCAACGCACTCAAGCTTTTTGTTAACATCTACCGACCTTCCCTGTCAGTGCTTGCACTGTTCTGGCGCCACGTAAATACAGGGAAGTGTCCATCCGTGGCGTCAGGAATCAGACCCATTTTCAATCCTGCAAATCAGGACGGCACCTGGGCCGGTTCTTGGCGTTACCCTGTCATCTTTTGTTCTACAATCAACGTCCTGGCGACCCCGGCACGCAAGCCTTCAGGAAACACAGGTACGCAGCGTCCACGGGACGCACATCTTGACAGATTGAGACGCCTAACCTCCGATTCGGACCCAGAGATGGAGGAATCCTCTGATCTCAGAGACGAGATCAGATCTTTAAGTGCTGAAATGACGGCGCTTCGTCTAGAAAATGAGACACTACGTCAGATGGTGGTGCATAGGACTAGCACCACAACTCAGGCTGATTCTGCCATGGCACAGACGACACCCATGAAGTTTGATGGGGATTCTAGAAGAGTGGCCGAATTTTGTAATCATTGCAGGATTCATTTTTTGTTTCGGGCCTCCCATTTCACCGACGAGAAGGCGAAGATTGGGTATATTCTAGGGAATCTAACCGGAAAAGCTCTGGCATGGGCAGCTCCATTGGTGTCCTGAAACAGTCCAATTCTGAGTGATTTTGCCGCCTTTGGAAAGCGTTCCTGGAAGTGTTCTAGTCCCCTATCTTGGCCGCCACTGCACAAAATCAATTGATGGATTTAAAGGAGGGTTCAAGCGATCTGATCACATACATCGGTCGGTTCCGTCAATTGGCGGCGGATTCTCAATGGCCGGAAGTAACACAAAAGACGCTTTTTCGGCGAGGCCTGAGAGAGGAGTACAAGGATGAACTTCTCCATATACCAGAACCGGATACTTTACAGGTACTTCAGGAACAGGTTCTTCGAATCGATCACCGTTTGGCTGAACGGAAGGGAGAAAGACGTCGGTTGGAGAAGACGTACTCCAGGTCTTTTCCGTTACCAGCTGGTGCTTCAAGTACATCAGAGACGGGTCCGGAAACCATGCAAATGGGGGCACTCAGAGGACCTTTGTCCGCAATGGAGAGGAAACGAAGAAGGGACTTGCACTTATGCCTGTATTGTGGTGCCGCCGGGCACTATTTGGGTACTTGTCCGTTACGACCACTCAGGAAGTCGGAAAACTAATAGGCCTGTCATGTATGAGGAAGGCAATGACAGGCCCATCGTTTAAACCAGCCCTTCCGGATTCCGATGGTTTCTTACAGCCCATGTCACCCGCAGCCCTCTTGGTACTTCGAATTAAAGTACTGTGGCAGGACAAGTCAACTGAAATCATGGGTCTTCTGGATTGTGGAGCATCTGGTAATTATATCGATGTTGAGTTCGTTAAGAAGAACCAGATACCTCTACTTAAGAAGAATCAAGCTACACCGATTGAGGTCATTGATGTTACACCTTTGTCTTTTGGTCCCATTCAACACCACACTGGAGTTCTGCAGTTGTGGATCAATGAACATCAGGAAAAGATTTCTTTGGATGTGATTAAGTCACCGTCTTATCCGATCGTGTTGGGTTTACCCTGGTTGTTGTATCACAGCCCTAAAATTAATTGGGTAACCCGTACTTTGACATTTAATTCAGATCGTTGTTTACTGGATTGTTCCTCCTCAGGGTTGCCTTTTGGGATATCCACAACTGCCACACAGACAGAGGTGAATGGAATATCTCATGTATGCCAGATATCTGCCGTACCATCTGAATATGCAGACTACTCTTCGGTGTTTTCGGAACCAGGGGACATTCCTTTGCCTCCTCATAGAACTTTTGATTGTGCCATAGATCTGTTGCCAGATTCTGTGATTCCACATGGACGAGTGTACTCCTTATCCCCACAAGAAAGAACAGCCTTACAAGAATATCTAAACGACTTTCTCCAGAAAGGGTATATCACCCCTTCCAAGTCTCCTGCAGGATTTCCGCTGTTTTTTGTTAAGGAAAAGGAGGGCACTTTACGTTCCTGTGTGGATTATCGGCAGTTAAATGATCTTACTCGGAAGGACAGATATCCGTTGCCTCTAATACGTGACATCTTGGAATCCTTGCACTCTGCCTGTATATTTTCTAAGTTGGATTTAAGCGGGGCATATCATCTGGTACGAATTAAGACTGGTGATGAGTGGAAGACGGCTTTTAAGACACCCTTGGGGCATTATGAATATCGTGTAATGCATTTCGGACTATGCAATGCCCCAGCCATTTTCCAGCGTTTGATGGATGACGTATTTTCGGATTTATTCGGAATATCTGTGTGGGTATATCTAGATGATATACTGATTTTTTCAAGAGATAAGAAGGAACACATTTTACATGTTAAAGAAGTTCTCAGCCGTTTACATCAGAACCACTTATACGCTAAAGCTGAGAAATGTCTCTTCAATCAAGACAAGATTGAGTTTCTTGGGTACGTGATTGGCCGTTCTGGCATACAGATGGACCCAACTAAGTTACAGGCAATTCAGGAATGGCGACAACCTAATGATGTGAAGGCCCTTCAGCGATTCCTTGGATTCGCCAATTTCTATAGGAGCTTTATACCAGGTTTCTCGACTCTCACAGCACCCTTAACCAGTTTAACCAGCAGTAAGACGTCGTTTGTGTGGAATGAAGAAGCTACTAATGCGTTTGAACATCTCAAGGAAGCCTTCAGCACCTCTCCAATCCTACATCATCCCGACGAGAGTAGACCATTCATTGTGGAAGCAGATGCGTCGAATTTCGCCGTTGGATCTGTTCTGCTACAGAAGGACCCGCAGTCAGATGTTGAATTCCCAGTGGCTTATTTTTCCCGAAAGTTAACGTCAAGCGAACGGAATTATGCTGTGATCGAGAAAGAACTTTTAGCTATCAAATTAGCTTTTGAAGAATGGCGCCATCACCTTCTGGGAGGCCGGTTTCCTGTTGAGGTCCGTACCGACCATAGAAATTTACAGTACCTACGATCTCTTCAATGTCGCACTTCCCGCCAGGCCCGTTGGGCGTTTTTCTTTTCACATTACGACTTCACAATCACTTACATACCCAATGCTCGGAATCTGAAAGCAGATGCATTGTCTCGCTCCTTGGAAGACATCAAGCAAGACAGCCAGAATCAGCTATTGCTAGCCCCAGAACATTTTTTGTTTACCGTGTTTCATTGTCTGGACACATTCTTACAAGAAACATTGGCAGACCCCTACAGAACGGAACTATTGAAATTACCCCAGGTTAGTGAGAACGAGGGGTTGCTTTTCTTCAGTGGGAGATTGTATGTACCTACCGACTCCCTTCGGATTGCCGTTTTGCAAGCATTTCACGACTCGAAAATTGGGGGCCATCGGGGCATACGTGCAACTCAAGAACTTGTCGCCAGACAGTTTTGGTGGCCAGGATTGGCTAAACAGATTAAACAATACGTGGAATGTTGTCCAGTATGTGCCCAAGTAAAGATACCCAGAAGGAAGCCACTCGGTCTACCCCAACCAATCGAGACACCGCCATATCCATGGCATACCATAGCTACTGATTTCATAGTGGAACTACCACCTTGGGAGGGCTTCACATGCATAATGGTAGTAGTTGACTGTTTTTCCAAGATGGCTCATTTTATCCCCTTTGTTAAAGTTCCCTCTGCTAGTTCTGTGGCCCGAGCATTTCTGCACAACATTTACCGGTTACATGGACTACCCGATAAGATCATCTCGGACCGTGGTTCCCAGTTCATATCACCTTTTTGGAAACAGCTGTGTCGTCACCTGGGCATACATCGGGCACTTAGTTCCGGCTATCATCCACAATCCAACGGACAGACGGAGATGACCAATCAGACGTTGGAACAGTATCTGCGCTGTTTTTCCAACGCCTCTCAGACCAACTGGGCATTGCATTTGGACTTAGCTGAGGTGGCTTATAACAACTCGATCCATTCTGCTACAGGATTAAGCCCCTTTCTTTGTTCCCTTGGACTCAATCCAGACTTTTTCCGTTTGCTCCTGTACGACCAAGCACGGTTCCCTCTGCAGACCACCTGATTCAAGAGATCCGAAGACTGCATGCTCAGGCGACTGGTAGCCTGGTTAAGGCACGTGAGGACATGAAGGCACAGGCAGATAGGAGGCGTACCCCTGAACCCACATTTCGGGTTGGAGGGAAGGTATGGCTTTCTTCCAAGAACTTACCTGTTCGCAACTTACCTACCAAAATTGCTCCCCGTTTCCTAGGGCCCTTTCGAATTACTAGACAGATTTCCCCAGTGGCATTCAAACTGGATTTGCCCCCATCCTGGCGGGTGCATCCCGTTTTTCATGTCTCCTTGTTTAAGCCTTACCTGGATGACCCCTATGGGCGCTCGGGCTCCCGTCCTGCGGCCATTGAGGTGCAGGGTGTTCCTGAATATGAGGTCCGGGAAATCTGTGATTCTCGTTTCCCTCGAGGTCAATTGCAGTTCTTGGTGGATTGGGAAGGGTATTCAGCTTGTGACCGCACTTGGGAACCTTTTGGGAATGTCCATGCTCCTCGTTTAGTGCGTGAGTTCTATTTACGCCATCCTTGTAAACCAGGGGCCCCGGGTCTTTCTGGGAGGGAGCATGGTGTTAGGACACTCACCCGGGAACAGGGACGTCCGTATCCTCGCGGGCGAGGAGATGCCTGGCGGCTGTACCCGCGGTATCGTCTTGGCCGAAGGTGCATTCTCCGAGGTCCTCGCTTACTTGGGGTGCGTGCCAGCTCCGGGCGAGTCAGGGTGTATGCGTTCATATGCGGAAACGGCAGGGAACGGGCTTGTGGTTCAAGCCTCGTTTCCAAGAATGCCTTGACTCCGCGCATGCCCCGACTCGGATTGCGGGTCAAGCCTGGCTTCCATGCCGAATCACTATAAAGAGCTTCCTGGTCTTGTACTCGCCGCGTCTCAACGCGGTTTGGTCCTGACCTTCCACTCGCTTCTGGAATACTTTGTCCTTTCTTGGTGACTCTGCTTGCCTTCCTTTGTTCCCTTCCTGTTTGCCCTGCCCTGTCCTGTCCTGTTGGTCTGGTTCCTTTGGTTGTGGGTCTGGCTTCCCTGGGTTGGGCTTAGTCTGGTCCTGGTCCGGGGCTCCTCTTGTCCCTTCCTTGCCGCCCTACCCCTCTCCTGCCTGCCCTCCTTTCCTTGCCTGAATTAATTCTCTGCCTTGTGCTTGGGTACCAGTGCCTCTACGGTGCCTCTACTCTGCCTTCTCTGCTGCCTGCAGTTGCTGCCATTACTACCGTCTCGGCTGCCTTCTTCCACCATCTTCGAGAGGGTCTTCTGCAGAATCAACAAGCAACGCACTCAAGCTTTTTGTTAACATCTACCGACCTTCCCTGTCAGTGCTTGCACTGTTCTGGCGCCACGTAAACACAGGGAAGTGTCCATCCGTGGCGTCAGGAATCAGACCCATTTTCAATCCTGCAAATCAGGACGGGACCTGGGCCGGTTCTTGGCGTTACCCTGTCATCTTTCGTTCTACAATCAACGTCCTGGCGACCCCGGCACGCAAGCCTTCAGGAAACACAGGTACACAGCGTCCACGGGATGCACATCTTGACACCTGGATGGGATCCAGCGAACAGCAGACCCCTACCTGATTCTATTTGGTCTTGAGAAAATCGAGGATGAATTGAGAAGGGTCACAGACATAGCTGCACCACTCTTACTAGCTGCAAGGGATTTATTGACCACAAAATGGAAATCCCCAGTTATCCCCACAGAAAAAGAATGGGTTAATGTGGCCTCCAATATGTGTATTATGGAAAAAATCACAGCATCTATACACGGGAAAGCCACGCAATGTGATATCTTATGGTTGGAATTTGTCAATAAATACATCCCCGGAATAGCTCACTAATGCCTAACGGACGATCAGTGCCATGGGTAATGAAACATCATAATGCCCTCCCGAACAAGGTAGGCCCCAAGACCTGACAGATCTATCAACCAATGTCCAAATTGTTAGACAATGCATCCCTCGATGGCAGAGTATAAAGTCTTGCGGAGTAGCGGGAGAGGGGAGGGAGGGGAAAAATGGGAGACGATTGGTCAATGTTTGTTGACGCTGTAAAGAGGAACTACCTATTGATAGGACAGAATACAAGAATTTTGCTGCAATGTTACACTATATCTTAAACGTGTTCTCTATTTTACTGTAATACTTGCTTCTATGTTATGATGGTTAATTTTGAATGTATATGTTGTATCCTGTTTGATATAAACTACAATAAAACTAAGTTTAAAAAAAAATACTTGACCATGCAGCATATATCCAGATACAGCAGTATCTAGAAACAAACAATCTGCTAGGATTAAGACAGTCAGGATTGACCTAAAGACACAAATTCAGATCTTAAAAGATAAAGGTAAATCTGCCCTACTATTACTACCTGACCTATCAGCTGCCTTTGATTTGATGAACCACGAAATTCTATGTAAACACCTGTCAACTGCTGCACATTTCTTGAACCAAGCCAATACTTGGATTAAATCCTTCCTTAGCAACAGATCGATGAGGGTCTTTGCACCCGCAGAATCTGCCTCACCATCACCAGTTACTTGCGGAGTCCCACAAGGCTCATGCATGTCCCCTACTCTCTACAACGTATTCACCAAACCCTTATTTGATATACTTGATTATCTGGGTGTCACGTATACTAATTACGTGGACGACACCCAGACACTCATCCCTATAAATGGTGACTACACTGCAGACTGTAAAACTCTCAACGACATCTACAGTACGATACAATTATGGATGGCTAAGCACGGTTTATGTCTAAACGACAACAAAACTGAATTACTCCTCCTTGGCTCTCCCTACAAACTGAACAAATTAGGGACCCTCTTCAAGTCCTTCAACATCGACAGCAATGTTATTAAAGTAGCCAATGACGTGAAAACCTTAGGAATTTACATTGACTCAGCACTCTCACTCACAAGACAAACTAATGCCTTAGCTTCCTCTGCTGCCTATACTTGCAAGCTTATCACAGCCTGCCGTCCCTACCTAACTACTACTAACTGTATTTCAGTAGCAAGAGCTCTAGTCTTATCTAAACTAGACTATTGCAATGCACTCTACCTGGGCACATCCTAACATAATATGAAAAAATTGCAAGTTATGCAAAATAATGCAATTAGATCAGCCTGCGATATTCCAAGGCAACAGCATATAACTGCAATAAGACAGAGTATACACTGGCTTAATATTAAGAAAAAAAATAGATCTTAAATCTCTTTCACTCACCCACAAGTGCCTCAATAACCAGGAACCCATATATCTCTGTGATACTTTCTCACTTCACAATACAATGTGACCAACCGGAACTGCATCAACATCCACGTTTCACCCAACAACGTGCGGGAGGAGCAAGCTTCCCAGTACTGGCTGCCAAAAAATTGAATGTTCTACCCATCTCCATAAGAGAGGAACCTTCCTTCTCACTATTCCGCAGCAAAATAAAAGTCTGGTTCTCCGAGCAGGACCAGAACTTACTCACTGTATAAACTATCCTGTACTAAATCCGAGCGTTACATAGTAGAATCAAATGCTACGTACATACATTGATACTATATACAGTCTATATGTCACAAACTGTCTAATATTTAAATATTAATGTGTATCATTCATGTAAACATTTTATTTAGTTGGCTTCATCTGCCTGCCTTAACCTATTGCCTGTACCATACTGCCCATTTTTCAGTGGTTGTAATATAATACCTATGTAAACCTGTAATACTGTAGTACAATTCACATATAACTTGTAATATTGTGTGTGTATTCATGCCTGTGCAACATGCAAGTCTCAGCGCCCTGATGCCCTCGGGCCTGGACGGGCTTTACAAATAAATAAATACAAATAAATACAAATAATCTTCACAAATTGAACAATAAGTGTGATATATTCATTCAACATTTCAACTGTTTAGATTGAAAAGAATTGTTGCATTTATCAGATATGAATTCATTAAATTAGTAGCACTATGCTCTTTCCCTCCCTTCTCTTCCTTACAAGTCCTGTATGTCGATTCTGTCTCCCAGTCGGTCTATTGACATTTATTTATTTTAGTACATGATCATAGTGTTGGTTAATCATTTATAATTTTTACAACTTTATTATATTTATTTATTTATTTTTTACATTTGTAGCAGCACAGTAAACCCGAGGGCATTAAGCCGATAGTTGCAGGACAGGTGACATGTATTGAAAAAAAATGTTATAATGTTTCTTAATCAACTCCTTAACCTGATTCTGTTCATGTATTCATGTATTAATGAGGTAGAATAATAGAAATCAATAAAAAAAAGACAGTTGTATGGGTGAAAATTGAAGCAGGAGGGAAAGCAGTAAAAGGGGAGAATATTTGTGATGTGAGGTGGGCAGGTGTTTGCCATAGCTTCCCACATATAAACTGTCACAGCTGCAATGAACAGGTAAACAATTAAAATTCAGCCACTTAGATGTGAATGTTTGCTCCACCAGCACCCCCAGTTTCAGCTTTGTGTCTACCTTATTTCAATAAACCCATTAGAGGTTGATGATCCAGACACAGGGGAACTTGGGTAAGGACTGTTGACCCTTAAAAGGTGTGATTGGAGGGTGATAATAAATGGGATGGGAGGATAATGCTGCATGTTGTGTTATATAATGGCTCAAGCAGATTACTGTATATTGACTTCTCCTTCACTGTAAATATCGTTTGTTAAACCAAATGATATTGTTTTAAGGTCCACATCCTTTGCAGCCTGCTACTGTAATTGTGCATTCGAGGTGGTGAAAATAAAGCTGTCCATGTCTTTTTGCTGCACCTATTTCTATAATGATCTATGCAGGTTGGCTTCTTATGTACTGTTCAAGGCTTTGATATAAAAGCTCATTATTTCGTTTTTGGCAACCCAAACCTTAACAATAGAATGATGTGACCTATCACTGGGAATATATGTAGTCAAGTGCTTAAATCACAGCTTGGGTCCAAATACTGATTTCACCACTTTAACAAAATGTGTGATCCTGGGGAAATCATTTAATCTAACTGTGCTTGATCAGCTGACATTGGGTGTCACTAGAAGTGATTTAGTTTGCAATATTTGCTATGAAGAAAAATCCTCATGGTTTTCTAAACTATTCATTTGTTGTATTTGTATAATAGTGAACATTTCTATATTGGATGGCATATTATTCTATTGGCCTACATGTGAAAAACTCTTAAGATCTTTACCAATGGTCTCCTACAGTACTGAAGATTGATGTCACTGCTTGTAATGTTATTTACTGTGATGTTGCTACTGATCATGTCAATCCATATTGTGCAAATTAGGGTTCTACATATCCTTTGCTGGACAGGTCAGGAAGACACTTTGGAGCATATCAGTGTCATGCCTAACAGTCCCACAATGCTGTGAATCTGTTGTGCTGTGTATGTGTTCAAGAGCCTCAGGGGGACGGGGGGGGGCACACAGCTGCCCTTATTTTGGCTGTGTTACCACACAGCAACATATTTATTTCATGGCATTAAATGTGCACTTTGCACTGTGTGCATGTTACATGCTAGCCTTTTCTGGATGCTGTAACCCTAACCAAGTGGTATTCAAACTTGTTCATGCTCCTCTCCCCCTATTCCAATAAAATAATCTGGGCCCCCCCTACCTTGACGTTGGTCCCCCTAGGGTGTGCCAAATCATGTCCAGGGGGAGGGAGGGCAAGCTCTTTTCTTATATTAAAAACCTTCATCTTAAACTTATTTTATAGAGTCTGGGTCCCCATGGGCATCCTTCAGGCTACCTAGTTTGAAGACCTCTCTCTTAACTGAAGACTTTAAATGTGTGCCTGGCGGCAGGTTACAGATTGCCTTTGATAGCATCTAGCAGTGTTTATCCCTCATTAACTTTGATTTCAACTGCATTTGCACCTTTGCACCTTGTTCTCAGAGCAATAACAAACATTTCTATGTCAGTTTAGTGTTTTAGCTAATCTCTGGGTGCCTGTCCCGTGAGATTAAAGGGAATTCCATTGCATCCATTCTTATTTCAGCAACCCACGGGTGCCACAGATTGTGTGCACCCCTCCTAACTGTAGGCAAGGGAGGAAGGCAATCATATTTAAATGGGCACACAAGAGCCCTGGCAAATGTTTTGCTGGGCCCTGTTAGTGAGCACTAAAGCTGCTCTTTGTTATTCCAATGTGCCTGACTGCCAGCAAGGAGTGTGTGTTGTGGCTGGTGTGATGAGATGTGAAGGTGTCTGACCAGGAAACAGCAGGGCCTGAACGCCTTTTGTTCCGTCAGCTGACTGCTAAATCCACCTCTGGTGACCATGCAGCAATTCCAGGGCTCACCTGAATGCCACAAATGGCCTCTAACGTGCATCTGAGTTTTTCAGGTCACAGCCTGCCACTGGCAATGTGGCCATAACCTCCATTCCGGTGTTCCCCGGAAACATCCATTTGTACTTGCATTCTGCCATCTTTGTAACCATTTGGTGTGCAGAACTCATCTTCCCCATGTGCCTGTCATCAAAGCGCTTGGTTACGTCTGTGAGCTCGACCAGTGGGAGGCAGGTGGATTGTTGTCTGCCTGTTCTTCCACCCCTCATTCAGTCCCTGTGGGATCACCTTTTAGGTGCGCCATGCCCACATGTGCTTTCATCTCTGGCTTTTTGAGGTATACTGCACCTGTGAAGACTTTGTGTGAATCGAGCACTAATAACAGGTCTATGGGTTGTACTAATCAATAACAGCCTAAAGCTCAACATAATAGGACCGAGTGCAGCGAGGAACCTTATTGCAGGCCGCTGGACGTTGTGGCGCCGCCCGATGACAGGCGCGCACGCGGCGGCGTGACGTTGCGCGCTGTCGCATGCAGTACAAATAAACGGGGCGTTTCCCGGCTGCGTTAGAGCGACCGGGAAGCACGAACCAAGACGGACGTGTGGGTCTCAGTTCTTGGTGCCGGGGCTTGCGGCGATGCGCGCGGGGCGCGCCAGTCACCCTCAACAGTGGCGACGAGTGGGGGAAACGATGCCCGCGCCCGGCGGTGATCATCGGAATACATTTTCACCGAAACGAGGTCGGAAGACAGACTTCGTATCATGCCGCGGCTAGTGCGTTGCCCACGCGGCTGGTGGCCATTTTGTGCAACGGGCTGTGGGATTTCAAGGAGCTCCGGTTTGGGCCCTGAAACGACCCCAGGCCTAATTTTTGGACATTCCAGTAGCTGACAGCTACATCTACACGGAGTTATGCCCAATTAGTGCATCGACTCAATTTTGGGTTTCCTACGTCGAGTGGAAGCTAGGAGAAGGCCTATCTTGGCTGGGCCTGCTGAATCCAGTTATTATTTTGGCTACCAATTTTTGGAACAACCAAAGGCATACTGCTATTTCATCCCCTTCATCATCATCCTGGTGACTCCACCTATCTTCAGCCCCTTCATCATCACAGAGGTGGCAGGAGTCACTGCATCCAGAGGTGGTCCATGCAGAGGATCACTTTGGGCTGAATGTTTGAGTTGCGGCCCCGATCAGCATTATGGGGGTGTCTGTGCGCTCAAACTCATGAGTGACACCGAGGATCAGGACGGAGCACACGGTGTGGCGGCACAGTTTCATCCTCGTGCACCAGTGGCCCCGCAGGGTCTACTACCTCCAATGCAGCAACCGGCAGCTCCAGCAGATGGTCAGGCAGCGGTTCCTGCCCTACAACCCCCAGTTCAACCTGCTGCTGTTCCTGGTGTTCAGCAGGCGGCGCCTGCCATGGCACAGGTACGTGCGCATGCTGCCCTGCAGCCCATCCCCGAATTCGATGTGTCGGGCCCGCCATCCAGCTTGGGGCCCAGATGGAGAAGGTGGGTGGACCGCCTGGACATGTATTTCAGGGCTGCGCAAGTGGTCGATGATGACACCAGGCTGGCCAAGATGTTGTACTCGGCAGGGCCCTCTGTCCAGGAGACTTTTGAATCTTTGCCACAAGGGAATGGAACCTATGATCATACAAAGGCCGCCCTCCAGGCATATTTTCTGCCCCTAGCCAACGCGGACTATGAGCGATTCGTGATGCTCTCTGCCAAACAAAAAGATGACGAGACCTTGGACACGTTCTATGGGCGCCTAAGGCGTCTGTCGCTCGCCTGCGCCTGGGGCGATGCAGAGGACATGATCAGGACCATGCTTATCCAGGCGTGCTCATCAGGCAAGCTCAGGCGCCAAGTACTGAGGGAGCCTGGGTAACGCTCCAGCGCATCCTTGAGCTAGGAAGGTGCCACGAGGTGTCAGAGGCGAGAGCTGCAAGAATGGAGGCCGGGTCGCGCCCTATCAAAACTGAAGAGATCTGCGCGATCTGGTGAGGGGGGAGAGGTGCTAGGAGATATGGCGGCGGCACACGGGACAGAGCTGGGAGGGCAGGCGAGATTTGCCAAAAATGCGGATACGACCTGCCTCACCCAGAGGAGTGTCCTGCAGCTGGAAAGACCTGTGGACGGTGCGGGTTGCCAGACCACTTCTCAAGGGTGTGTAGGGCGGCCTTGCCCGTACTGGTGCCAAGGGGCCAAGGCCGAGCTGTCTCCACTCGCCAAGGTCGGCCGTCCAATGTCGCCCAGGTGGACCAGGGCGAGGAGGAGGCTCAGGTGGAAGAAGCAGAAGAAGAAGACAAAGAGAACATATTCTTTGTCTCAAGTGTGGAGCTTCTAAGAGGCAGCAACCGACGACAACCAAGGTGCGTGGTCGAAGTGAACCAGTCTCCAGTCCCTGCACTCGTGGACACAGGGGCATCAGTGAACGTCATGGCCAGAGAACATTACAACGCCATGGATCAGCCGCCCAGGCTGGTCACGCCAAAGGCCTGCATCTTCGCATTCGGTGGTGTGGAGCCCATCCCTCTGGACGGGGCCTTTATAGCAAAAGTAGAACATGATGGCTCCCACATCACAGCCCGCTTCTACGTGACCCCAGTGAGTAAGAACACTTTGTTGAGTTGTGCAGCGGCGGAGGCTCTCGTCATCGTCAGCTTCGCGTACTCCGTCTACCTGGAGGACATTAATGACTTGCTGGAGAAGCATCATGCCCTATTCAAGGGGATTGGGCAGATGGCCGGGGAGCCGGTGCGGCTGCACATTGATGATTCGGTACAGCCGGTGGCCCTCAAACATCGGAGGGTGCCTTTCCACCTCCGTGAGCAGGTAGACAAAGAACTGGACAGCCTCGTCGATCTAGACATTATCGAGAAGGTGGAGGGACCGACTCCTTGGGTGTCCCCCATAGTGGTGGCAAGGAAACTCAAACAACCGGGCGCAGTCAGGATCTGCGTAGACATGAGGATCCCCAACAAAGCCATCAAGAGGGAGAGGCACCTCACACCGACGCTGGATGACATCATTGCGGAGGTGCAGGGCGCTCATTTCTTCTCGAAGCTCGATCTCAGGGCCGGCTATCATCAGGTCGTCCTCCACCCCGATTCAAAGTACATTACCACCTTCACCACACACCGGGGACTATATCGCTACAAGAGGTTGAGTTTTGGGGTGTCCTCGGCCGCGGAAGTATTCCAGAACATCATTCGGGGTGCCCTAGCCGACCTCGAGGGCGTCCTAAACATAAGCGACGACATTCTGGTCTTCGCAAGGACGGAGGTGGACCACCTGAGGCGTCTGGCGAAAACATTCGAGAGGCTGCAGTCGTTGGGACTCACACTACATAAGGAGAAGTGCGAATTTCTGCGCCCCTCCCTGGAGTTCTTCGGGTTCATGTTCAAGGAGGGGGGGTGTCTCCTGACCCAAAAAAAGGTACTGGACATACAGAAGGCCCAACCACCGGAATCTGTGTCGGAGGTGCGAAGCTTTTTGGGAATGGTCACGTACTGTGGCCGGTTCATCAAGAACCTGGCATCCAGGTCTGAGCCCCTCCGGGCCCTGACAAGAAAGGACACCATCTGGAATTGGCTTTTGATGACATTAGGGGTGCCCTCACGGCCGAGGACACGATGTCGTTCTTTGATCCTGCCCTACCATCGGAGATCATCGTTGACGCTAGCCCATTTGGCCTGGGTGCGGTGTTGACACAGGTTGACCATGATGGCGGCGTCCGGCCAGTCGCATATGCCAGCAAAGCGCTGTCGGACGCCGAACAGCGCTACTCGCAGATTGAGCGCAAGGCGCTGGCGGTGCTGTGGGGATGCCGCCACTTCCGGCTCTATGTACTCGGGCGCCCGGTGATGGTGGTTACTGATCATAAACCACTGCTGCCCATCCTAGCAGGGTCGTCACCAAACCGCCGGCACGCATTGAGAGGTGGATGCTTGCTCTTTTGGAGTATGGGGTGACCCTGGTTTACCGGCCAGGGGTAAACAACGCAGCTGACTACCTATCCAGACACCCCGGAGCGCCTGGAGAAGGAGACCGTGACATCTGTGAGCAAGAAGCTGAGGAGCATGTCCAAGCATGTCCAAGTCGTGGTAGAAGCAGCCACGCCGAATGCCATGCCTCTCCAGGAGCTGGTGGCTGCGGCGGCACAGGATGAGTGCTTCAAAGTGTTGAGGCAGTCCATGCAGCAAGGCTCCTGGAAGTCTGCGCTCGAGGCCCTGGCGGGATGCACTCAGGAGGCCGGGACTGGTTTAGAACAACTATGGAAGGTTTGTGAAGAACTGTCTTTCTCTGCGTCGGGCCTGATACTTCGGGGTGACCGGATTGTAGTCCCCCAGTCAAAGGTGGGCGAGGTGATCGCACTGGCACACCAGGGCCACCAAGGGGCCGCCAAGACCAAGGTCCGCCTCCAGATGAAGGTGTGGTTCCCCGAGCTGGAACGCAAGGTGGACGAATTTGTGGCGGCTTGTGTCTGGTGTCAGGCAGCCTCGCCCTTACAGCGGGAGCCGGCCATCAGTGGGAGGTGGTTCATGCCGATTTTGGGTCCACCACCATGGGCACCCACTTCCTGGTCCTGGTGGACGAGTACTCCCGGTACCCCGAGGTGGAGTTCGTGGAATCCGTGGCGTTTGAGCATGTGGTGGTGGCGGTGGAAAAGTTGTTCGCGGCTCACGGATTCCCACACATGCTGTGCTCGGACAATGGTGCGCCATTTCAGGGTGAACGGTTTGCTGAACTGAGGGTGAGCTGCGGGGTGGTGCACCGGAAGATCATGCCTCTGTGGCCTCGAGCGAATGGGGAGGCGGAACGCCTGATGAGGACCCTCAATAAGACATTTAGAATTGCCCAAGGACAGGGGCAGTCCCTACAGAGAGCCCTGTACCAATTCTTGAGGGTGTACCGCACCACGCCACATGCGTCCACGGGGGTGGCCCCGGCGGAGGCAATGTTCAGAAGGTGTCTGCTTGGGCTTTTGCCGGAGGTCGGAGAGCGAGAACCTGCGGTGATTGACGACCAACGAGTCGAAATGGACCGGCAAGCGAGGATTGAGCAAGAGAACGTGCGGAGGGGGCTTCGCCCACAACAGCTGGAGCCGGGCGATGAGGTTCTCATTTGCAATCGACACCCGCATGGAAAACTCTCTTTGCCGTATGAGCCTGAGCCACTGGATGTCGTGGCAGTCCGGGGCTCCATGGTGACTGCGTCGGATGGACGGTCGGAAGTGACTCGCAACGTGAGTTTCTTCAAAAAGATCAGAGACCGTAGAACTGACCCACCTCCTGATCCGGACCTGGGAGGAGTCCTGGAGAACGAGGGAGACCCACCCTGCATGCCGGAGTCCCCAGTTCGGGGGCCGTCGGCGGACAGATCACCCGTGCCGGAGGCGAGCCGGAAGTACCCCCAGAGGGCTGGGCGAGGGAAACCAGCTCGCCTCACCGATTACGTGCTGGGACAATTGGCTGAGGATCCGGAGGGTGAGAAAGGCTAGCTAAGGGGACCCGGGTGGATGCGAATAAAGGGGTGTTCACGGAACAGGGGTTGTGTGATTTGTTTTCGTTGCCCCATTGTTTTCATGACTTGTTTCAATTGCAGTGTTGTATAGTTTGCAGTGAATAGTTCAATGATAATTGTTGGTTCTCCCCGAAAAAGGAGGAGTGTGGCGCCGCCCGATGATGGGCGCGCACGCGGCGGCGTGACGTTGCGCACCGTCGCGTGCAGTACAAATAAACGGGGCGTTTCCCGGCCGCGTTAGAGCGACCGGGAAGCCCGAACCAAGACGGACGTGTGGGTCTCAGTTCTTGGTGCCGGGGCTTGCGGCGATGCGCGCGGGGGGCGCCAGTCACCCTCTACAGATGGTACCAGCTGGTACTGCTTTTAGAACGGAGCATTATTGCTGTTAGTGCCCTGGGGAACACACAAGGGTGCTAAGAGGGTGATACATTTCCAAAAACACAGACCGCAGCATAAATACGACATATGGATGTGGATTATATAGAAAGCATGGCGTCCAGGGAAATTCAACGGAGCCCCTCTTCCATTTCTATACACTTGCGGTTGAGGGGACAGGAAAGAGGCTGGGTACGGATGAAGTGGGTTGAGATGAGTGTCATTGCCAGCAGGTAAGGAGAAGGAAGAGGAAGAGGGCCCAGTGTTATGAGTGTCTGGAGGTGGGGTCAAAGCAGGGATAATGGCAGACAAAGAGAGTTCCGAGGATGAGGTAGCAACCAGTAGCACTGAGCAAAGCAATTTTTTCTGTAAAAAAATTAATAAATAATGCTGCAATGTGGCAGATGGCATTTCGTGCTTAACAAATTCAGTTGTGTCTCCAGGAATCAAATTTAGGGGAGCCACAGGCAAAAGTAGGGATGTTAAAAAATGGACGATGCGCTTGTTTTCCCCAAATTGATATGGGTGAAATAGCCCACAGTGAACCTTGGGCGGTACAATTGGTGCATTTCTACAACAGACTGTTTGGAAAAAGTTGGATAAAAAGACATTTATGAGCAATTGTGTCGGAACAAATAAATATACTAATACGTCTGATACTAGGGCATCAACTGTGAGTACAATGCCAACTATGCATCATAGTTCAGTATAAATTACACCCATTTTTATATTGTGTCAGGATATCATGCAATGTACAGGATTGGGGTCGTAGGTGGCAGAATACAACAGAATTAGTTGAAAGGTGTTACCACCAAAATGCCAGGTTACTTCAAATTGTACCATAGTGTGGCTGGAGGGTGCTGTAAATTCAGAGTAACCCGTGTTGCTCAATTACAGGGCGTTGGTAACAAAAGTGCCAACCTGCCTCGGGCAATATTTAAATACATCCTGGTTCTCTTAAAAACTGCAGTGTTCAGTACAATTTGCCAATCTGCCAGTTAAGCATTGTCTTGTAAATTTCATCAACTCTACTTAATCACAGTCAATGTAATACCATTTGCATGCCATCCTTGACCAGCCCTGCCTGAGTATAACATGTTCTGATGTAAGTGGAGACTCAGATCCACCAACAATTTCATCATATCCCTGTTCAGTCACCATATGTAACGCATAGCCTTGCAGGGGCCGCATTAATATGCCAAGTGCAAATTCAAATGCCCAATAATGCAATTTGATGGTTGTAGAGTCACCATATGTAAGGCAGAGCCCCACATGTCCAAACTCAAAGGCCCCACACCACCACCACCAGAACACACACCCATGCCTTGCATCCTGTGCCCCACCACCCGCAGCACAAGCCCCATTCCTAGAATCCTGCTGCACCAACAGCAAGGCACAAGCCCCAAATCTGGCATCCTGCCACGCCACCACCAGAGAACAAGCCCCATACCCAGCATCCTGCCCCCTCACCACCCAGACCATAAGTTTCATACCTGGCTCCTGGCCACCACCAGCCAGAACACAAGCCCCATACCCAGCTTCCTGCCCCCGCACTACCCAGAGCACATTCCTGGCATCCTGCCTCCTACTACCAACACCACAAGCCCCATCCGTGGCCTCCTGCCCATCACGTGACAGACCCATGCCGGGCTCCTGTTAGTCCCGAGGCGTCAGCCCTGAAAAGCATTGCTCTTCTGTTCTATCTTGGCTTTCTCCAAAGAGAGGGAGCAATCACAGCAACCCAAGTCCACACCAGACTCCAAAGGGGGTTACAACTTAATACGGTATAAGGTTCTTTCATCGATGGGTGCAATTTCTATGTTTTTTTACGAGTACATTTTTACCAAAAAACTCATCAAAATGTATAGGGAGGTTGGAAAAGTATATATGAGGGAACCACCCCAAAAAGAAAAAAATAATGTTGATGAGTTTTTTCGGTAAAACATACTCGTAAGAAAACCCATCGAAAGTGCACCCGTCGATGAAATGATATCAATTTCAATTGGGAATATTTTACTTGCTAGCTTTTGAATTTCGTATTAAAATGATTGCTGAGTAAGAAAGTGATTCACATTTCCTATAGGGGTATTTTTATTAGGTAAGTTAATATATATTTTAACTCAAAAACAGGTATCTTTTTTGCAATTCACACTTATTTGCACCTAGTAATTCATGAAAATTAAAAGGTGCATTGTTACCTTAAAGTTCCTCTGCAGATCAGACATTATTAATGCTCACGTTATTTTCTGTGGCACTGCTGGGTTATTCCGACAGATCCACACACATCAGTGGAGCAATGTAAGTTCAAGCCAGAGCAGGCTATTATGTCCTTTGTTTCCTATTTTTACTCCCTTCTTTTTCGTTTGGGCAATTAGGTGATGCTTAAGCACCACCGAGAAGCCGAAACTATTATATTAGAGTACAGATAGGGAATAATTGCATATGAGGAGGGCCACAAACCTTGTAAGTGCTGTTTGGTCATTTGACCACCCATTGACTCGCCATGCATGTCCTTTACTGAAGTCCTGTTAAAAACAACAGTTGTGGCTGGTGAATAAGTATTAGGCATTTCCGAGGCACTGCTATTGGATAGACAGATACTCGCACCATTTTGCACCTGCTGCCATCAATGACCAGTCAATACCACTCTTTGGTTTGGGCAGCGCCTGGCAGGTGCCTTACCCAAGCCTGCACAAAAGCGCAAACTATTGGCATTTCCAAAGTTGTTTTGTTGGTGAGTGTATTGGCCTATTTTTACGCAGTAGCAATGACTCAGAGCACAACATTTTCGCTAGCCACTGGTATGCCTGTTATCTGTTGCCTGTTATCTATAAATATGATGATATGAAATGGGGAAACATATTACATCTTCTTTCACTCATTCCCCTGCCTTCTACCTGATCCCACCTTTTCCATCCCGTGTTCATCCTTCCTCAACAGGTTTCTTTTTTTCTAATCCCTTCTTGCTCACCTCAACAAACAGTAAGCACCAAACTAGACCACTTGAGATGCATCTCACTCGAAAGTTGCTATCAGCTTAGCTCTTCTTCGTGTCGATTTCAATGGAGATATTCACAGAAGGGAAGGTGCTGGGCTAATCACAATGATAGGAAGGCACCCACTGAGCAGCGCCATATCGCAAGGCTTTATAATCAAAAGCAGGTTGCATCATTTACATGTGTAGCAGGAGCAGAGTGACCTCTGGGGGAATTGGGGATATTTCCAGAAAGGCCATGCATCTGAAAGTTCAGCAGGGCCCAGTATCGGACCAGACAGGCAATCGCCAAAATTCTTTATCGGTCCCTCGCCTGTGATGGACTTGATTCTGATTTCCCTACAGGCCGCTTCACCGGTGATGGAGTTTGATTCATACCTGCCAAATGACCCACAATTACAGTTATGATGACCGTGAGGTGCAAACGCTCCCTTTGAACCCCTGAACAGTGCTGGAAATGGACACATTTCACGGGGTGGGGGAAATTGCCTGTGCTGTGGGCAGGACTGGGGGGTGGAGCTAAGCTTCAAATGATGTGCATGAATATAGAATGCTGGCTGCTTTGCATAAAAAACAAAGTGGAATTTCTGAACATAGGAGTCACCACCAATTTATTAAATACGCCTGTGCTAATAATTCAAACGTTCGTTCATTCTGAGCATACAATGCACACTTGGCATGGTGTTCATGTCCTCTTTCAGAATAGTCACCCTGACAGTAAAGTGATTGCAAAGCATGAGACATACATACAGCTTTGGATGGTTTCATTGTTTGAGCTTGGTTTCTTGAGATGCAGTCTGTGAAGATATTGCAGCATGCATGGAAACACTGTGTTTGGCACTGTTTCTGTGCATGTGATATGCAACAGTACCAGTGCTGTGACACCCCCCTCCCCCCACCTCCAAGTTAAAGAAGCTCTCTGCTCGGATTGCTGCTCAGGCAAGTTTCCTGAGACTCACACCACTGAGGGGCAAAGAGCTTTCTCAACTTGGGCTTTGGGCCTTGTGTCTACCTTGTTCTCAGGCAAGGCGGTTTTTACCGGCCCCTTAAGAAGGTTCAATCTTTGATTAATGACTGTCTCAATTGAGAAGGGTTTGATAGCTGTTACTTCAGATCTTGCTTGACGTCTTTATAGAGCAAAACAGTTGAAAGCAGGCCGTTGATCTGCCGAAAAGGGCAAAGGGCAAAGCAACAACAGCACAGGTGAAGAATCACTCCCACCTACAGAGACGTTTTTGAAAGCATGGACCTTTTGTTTGTGGAGAGAGCACTGTTTCATAACCATGATTTTGAAACTCCTATTGGAATATTTTGGATTGGATGAATATTTCAGGGTGTGTAAAGACTGGAGGGGGGTACCTGTACTTCTGCCCCCTAATGGCAGGGTAAAGGCACACAACAACCCCAGCAATGCTCTCAATTTGGTATACGTGGCAAGCAGACAAGCTTAAGCTTTCAGCAGGTGATGCAGGCATGTTCTTAGGTACACGGTTTCCCCCAAAACCCCCACAAAGACATGTCCATATAATATGTTAGGTGATAACACAGCTTCTTTATATAAGATAAGGTTTGCATATGTTGCCAACAAAATATACATATAAACAATAACACTTTGTAGATGGAATGCTTATTCAGGGAATGGTAAATCTATACACTCCAAGTGGTACCAAACACTACTTAAATTCAGTAAGAACTTCCCTGACTGCAGTCAGTTTTAAATGGCAGGTGAATCATTAAATAAGATGTAAACAGTACAGATTAGGAAAGAAAGGAAGGATAGTTATGGACAGTGGCAGAATGCTTTCTTTAGACTAGACAAGTAATTCTGGGTGAGGACCCTCCAACCTGGGCAACCTGTAATAGAAAGGTTAGGGAGTAACTTATGTTGTCTTTTACAGCCCAGTCCAATATTGTTCAATAACTTTCTGATTTCTTTTAAAAGGTTCAACTACCCCAAAGTACCTGAGAGGCCACAGGAGAACAGGATCCAAGGCGAATCTGGGTCACCTGGATGACTCCTGAGGCTAGAAGATGCTCTTCCTCGTCACAGTACCTTTGGTGTTTTGGCAGGCAAAGTTTCTCGGCTTTACTCGATTCCCTCTGGGGATGAACCCCTTTTGGAAGAAGGAGCCACTGGGATGCTGAGTGCAAGATTAAAAGAAATCAAAGTCTTCAGGAATGGCAGCAGTTTGGCTCTTCGCAGTGCTCTCATTTGGTCAATGATTTCTCTGACTGTAGAAGTCCTGTGAAGAAGAAACTTGCTGTGGTCTCCTTAAATGCTTGGTGAATGAAAATAAGACCCCCAGGACCCTTTAATGACTTATGGCAGCGATGGGTGCATAGGTCCCTTATGGTTTGGGTTTCGGAATATTTCACAGTTTTCTGACTTTCCTTTCTTCGGTGCTGCAGCACAGCTCAGGCTTCTGACAACCTGGACTGGACCACTGGAATGGACCTTGAACCATCATCAAGTCTGGACTCTCAGGAAAATTTTGATAGCTTCTGGTGTTGGGAAACCCACAGGCGGCACATCCACGGCACCCAATGATTCTGGGCTCTCTACGGCCAGACAAAGCGGTCAGTGGTGACTGAATGGATGTCCTTTCAAATGTTCTTAGGCCGTTTGGAACTTTTGCAGCTCTGAGTATCCAGCAGCACTATGCCAGGGAAACCTCTCTCCTGGGTGGTGGACAGCAACGGCTTCCAGTGGTGACGAAATACACCTCCAAACCCTGGGTGACACCAATGGACTTCAATGGCTCGAGATGTCTGGCACGCCTCCTCTGGACTTTGAAGACCCCTTCTCCAGATGGCAGGCACACAGGACTGGCTTCCAGGATACTTCAATGAAGAGTAGCAGTTGTGCACAATGGACTCTCATAGCTCAGGCAAAGGTCTCCTTTGCATGTCCTCTCTGGATCAGTCCTTGGAGACACAATAGCGTGTTGAAGAAATGCAGCAGCAGACTTCTCTTCCAGCTGGGCATCAAGGAGCAGCTTTTTTCATGCTAAGCTTTGCATGATTCTGCCTCATAGCTCGGGGAGAAGTCTCCTAGCCATGTCCACTCTTCGATCACTCCTCAACAGACTAAACAGTTTTTAGATTTCATTGAAGGAAATGCAGTAGCAATTCTTCATCTTCCAGCTGGGCTTCAAGTATAAGCAGCTTCAAGTTTCAACTTCAGCTACTGAACAAATTGGTAAGTGAGAGGTCCCCAGATATACACATCTGTCCCTCCTTCACTCTACCTGAGATGTGGATTGGGGCAAGTACTCAGCCTTTAAGCACACTACATTTCATTCATGTCAGTTTCAGGCAGGGCTGTCTCATTCATTGTGTCACACACAAAGAAACCAGACACCCACAACCATGAATGTGAGTTTACTTCAGACTCCATTCAAACAACTCCCACCCCTAGGGTGTACCCACAACACACATGACCTGGGAAGGGTCCAGTCTGACAGGAGGCAGCCCCAGAGCTACATCTGATATTTCCACCCAACAGCCAGTAAGGGAGAAAGGGAACAACAGACACATGTATGGTGTTTCCACCCAGCAGCCAATAAAGAATATGGGACAGAGTCAGGGCTTCCCAGGATTTTGGGGAATAAATGTAAAAGGCAATAGAAACCAAGAGGCCACAGGGGCCATCTTGCCTCCTATCAGGAATCCATTGATTCCTATGGCAGCGGCTGGGTGTTCCAAAAATGGAGGAAACTCAGAGCCACTGCCAAGTCAGCATGAAACTTCCACCAGCCCATTCCCTGCTCTGTGGGTAACACGGAGGTGCCCAAAAACACACATAAGGTATACAAGTGTGTAACCCCACCCATGGATGCCATAAGGGTATCCCATGGGTGATGTTCACCAAAAGATAAGAATGAAGAGCTGCACTGCCAAAGGTCCAGGCTGGACCTCAGTGGCAGAAAACAGAGAATACACACACAAAGAAGTGGTAGGACAAGGATAGGAGCCCCTGTCCTCCCATACGGCATTTCCAGCATCACACAGCGAGAGCAGGAATGCTGCAATTGTGTTTGACTAAAAATTAACGAATAAGAGGATCTGTTTACCACTAATAATACAGCCCTAGCGGATTGGAAAAGGAAAACTGTTTGTGGCTTCACTCTACTGGCAGCAAATGTTGGAAGTCACATGGTAGAGGACCACAACTTGACATGCATCAAATTGCAGGAATGGAAGATATCATTTACATGTCTGGAAAGTGTGTGATGCTATGTAAAACATCTTCATATTGGAAGACTCCAAGTCAGAATGACATGGTGGTCATGATGTGTGGGGGGGAATGGGTGGGGGGGAATGGGTGTTGCATGGCCACTGCAAAAATGATCCATGAGTCCCCTCTAAAAAGTCGGCATCTGTGTTGTTTTGATCTATAAATGGGACGCTCTGCCTCTGATGGCGTGTATTCTGTGACAAATCAACTTCCTGGGCATCAGTGGTCCAGGGATGAATATCTGTTTCTAAACCATCAATCAGCGCCACACCTCTAGTCACCAGAGGGAATCTGAACAGATTGGAAACAAAAGTCATTTAAAAATGAGGCTTACAGTTTTCTGTTTTTACTGATTTGTATGCATAAATACAGATGGAACTCAATCTGCTTTCTGTCTGTATTTATTTATAAAAATTGAGAAAAAAAGGGAAAGACCAGGTCTTTCTGTCTGGTTTTACATGATGTCACTCGTACATCACAGGCCAATCACATTGCAGATTGGCAGCATGGAAAGTGTACACGTTGCATAGAAATAACATTAAAGGTCTTATAATTGCTGACAGCATATATTTTAAGGTAGCAGCAGTCACTGGAGCAACTGTTGGATGTTACGGAAACAAATTAGCTAGCATTTCTTTCATATATGTCTGCATGTGTGCTTTAATAAATGCATTTTTTAATTAAAATAAATGCTGAAAAATACTGGTCATGAATTATATTTTTATTTGAAGGAAATAAATGTGGATACATACAGAAATAAATGCCCACAAATAAATATGAATAAATACAGATGAAATGGCAGAAAAATAAATACCATAAACTGGAAGCCTTAATTATAAACCTCCTTGTCCAATTTTGGTAACATGTACGGAACGGCAGGCTTAACTCCGAAAAGGTTGTGGATCATTGGTTAGTTGCAGCACAGCGAAAATACAATTACTACCCAATGATAAAAGGGACTGGCCAGTCGAAGCTGTATAAAAATATATCCTTTATTATTATCACAACCAAAAGTTCTAGCACTCTACAAAATACAACCCAATTTGTAAAGAAATGCAGAGGACAGACAGTTTCAAAGAAGGAAAAGGGATGCACTCTGGATACTGACAGGGGGGTAGTTGGTGTAGCAATTAATTGCAATAATTCAAGGATATTTGCTTTCAACACAAAGGGAGCAATAGATTGTAAAATGTGACTAGGGGCCTTTGGAGAAAGACCAAAGGGACAGAACCACAATGTATCTTGTGCTTGTAGAAGTTCTTTTTGCTCAACAGTGTAGAGTTGGTTTCATGGTGTTTTGCAGCTTCTGCAACAGAGTTCAAGACGGGAGACAGCTGTGGGCATGAGGCGACAGGCAGTTCGGCAAGTGAGACTCGAAGGATGGATGCATTCTGGCCTACACAGCGGCTCGGGGTCAGGATTCTTTGTCTCAGTGCTGGTCGGTGGTTCTGGAGCACTTGTCAAGGCGTATTGGATGGCTTTAGCGATTGCGATGTAACAACAGACAGCAGTGCAGTTGGGTGCAGCTCAAGGGGCTCGACTGGCTGGAAAATGTCCTTTAAAGAAGAGGTTGGTAGATGCTTGTCGATGCAATCCTCCTAGCTTCTTCACTGGGCTTGTGTTGTCCTTTAATGTGGATGGCTCAAAGATGAAGAGAGTGTTGCAAGCAGCTGCCTTGTCCTTGGTTTGGTTCAGAGACTCTCTGGCACTTCACACCCAGGAAGCTTGCTGGAGGGCCAAGCAGGACCTGCTGTGTGCTGGCTGGGTACCGGTTCCGGAGCTGCTGCACAGGTCCTCTGAGTCAGGTATCTTCCTCTGTTCCCTGGGAGATGTTAAGGGAAGGGATTTTCTTCGCTCTTGGAGGCCCTGGCCTTCCTTCACTGGCAGAAAATGTAAGACAGGCTGTACCTTCAGCCACGGTCCAATGCTGAGTTCTTCTTGTTACTCCTTGCAAAGTCTTCAGATGATCTGCTCAAAAGAGGGGCTTGACCCTCTTTTAAAGCCAAATGGACCACAGGAATTGGTTTACGCTAAGCCTACCTAAATGAACCAATCAAGGGTCCCCACCAACAATCTCCTGTATGCATAAGGTCATAACCAGAGTGTTTAGCAACAGACAAGATAAAGGGGTGAAAACATTTAATGCTAAGTCCCAACCTTCTTCTTGTCTGTTGTGGATCAAAGGATCTCTCTGGTCAATGGAGCTCTATGTGATTTTTGATTAAAGCAGCGGGTCTCCCTTAAAGCTGCGGTGGGACGAGACTTTCTGGTGCTGTCAATACACATACTCAATTGTTCTGAAAGGGATTCCCCCTGCGGGCTTGACTACTGTAATGCACACAGTCCCAGACATGACATTTCACTTTCCATTGATACTAAGGGCTGGAGCTGGCTTAAGGGTGACACAGTGCATATAAAAGGTAGTTTGGGCTTCCACTCTCCATCGTAAACCTCTGCAGCCAGGCACCATGTGGGCCTGTTTGAAGCGCACTCTATTTGCATGTTAAGTATGTTAATTGCTGCCACCCTCTGCAACGCTCACAAAAGGACAGGGTGTATCCATGGAGCATTTGTTAGTTAATTAGGCTGGCCATAGCAGAGGGAGTTTTGGCCCTCCCCCTTCTGAGATGCATTGTGTACTCCACCTTTCAGATCCCAAATAATTATGAAAGGTGGGACTTTGTCTGTAGGCTATGTCCAACCAGAGAACACAGGTTAAAGTGTATGTCGTGGAGTGAGCATAGGAAAATGTGAACTGATTAGCCCCACACGTTTTTTGGAGGTTAATCTGCCATCATCAATAATGATGTATACTTACCCCCAAGATTCAATTTTATTAAAAAAACCTAAGCGATCACACACCCACTATGTGGATGGTCGAATTCCTCACATACTCTGATCTCTCAATAGGCTCCTCTGTCTCTGATGCAATGTTTTTTGTTTTTTTCTGATCTTTCTATAGGCTTCTCTGCCTCAGGTGGATGTTGTTCTCAGTTTCTAACAGAAATACGGACTACATTGAAGAGTGCCTGATTTTCATATAGGCCTCTCTTCCACCCCCTACTACTTCAAGCCTCTGATGCAGGTCTGGAATGGCCCAGTGGGACACCGGGAGTTTCCATGGTAGGCCTCAGGGGCATAGGGCCTCTTTTCTTGCTTAGGATGAGGTCCCGTCTTGGGGGTAAGGATAAATCATTATTGACGAACGAACATCCAGGCCAGCCTGCGTAGTTTGCTTGACACTGTTATGTTATGTTAATCGGATTTATTAAGCGCACATGCGCAAAAAGGCATCATGGCGCTGGCTGCATGACAAGAGATTCCAGTAAGATATCAGGACACTTTAGAGCAATAACGTTTTCAATAACCAATGGAAAATGAGGTGATCAGCAGTTCCCCCGAAGAGAAAAACGGAGGGCATGCCAAGCCTTTACAGCCGTCACCGAGAAAGCTCGCCCACCGGCTCGTGACAGTCTGATGCGAGGGACCACAACAAGAAGAGCAGAGTGAGAGAGGAGAGAGCGAGTGAGCACGTAGTGCATACATTTTGCCTGCAGATATTCTGCACCTAGGCCATAAAAGGCACGCTGGACGATACATAAGGACTTAAACAAAATCTGCTTTTTGACAGGGGGGCCAATGAAGCTGCCATAATAGTGGAGGTAACAGGAGGGATGGCCCAAAACAGGGTCAGGACTATGGGCTAACAATGGGTGAAAACAGGGAGAGGTCCTGCCTGTAAAGATTCTTTTCAGTTGCAACTCATTTAAATGCAAGTTTAATCAAATATAAGGCATTCAAGCAACATACTATTTTTTTGCCATGCAATGCGCTGCTGTGTAAAGTAAAACTCGACAAGGTGCCCAAGGTGGTAGAGCACAGAAAATGCCTACCTGGCAAAACGAAGAATAGCTGGAATGCAACAGTGGCAAATAGTGCACAGGTCTCAGGTAGTTATAGCAGTCCCTGTTTTTTGTCTAAGGAAGTCAGGCCCTAATGTGGTCATGTCAGTTGGACCGGGGGAAATGGAGTGTCCCAAGTGACCTGCCTGTGTCATGTCCAGTGTAAAGAAGGGAGTGGTTCAAGTAAAGGGGCCAGATGAATGTGCCTCATTCAATCCGAGTGCTATGGATTTCAGTTTAAACATCCACCAGGCTTTTTTAAATTTCAGGGAGTTGCCTGAGTTGTTCATGTTGGATACTTTGTCCACTACCCACCGCAGGAAATTATCAGGGCCATGATGGAATTCTGTGGCTAGTGTGTATTTCTTTTCTTACTTAGTTCTGCCCAGACGGGGCTCGTGGCATGCGCAACCTGCACATTTGTGGTGGCCGGGCACCACTCAGGGCAGGAAACAAACTGCACATGTCCTGTATCCCTGGCTGCTGACTGTACGGCCTGGTAATACATGATTATGTGCACATTGCGCAGGTGCAGAGCGCAGCTCAGCGACCTCACTGCCAGCTGACTCTGCTGTAGGCTGAGTGTTTACGAAGCGATTAGTGTGTCCAGGCCGGCGCGGCGCATGTTGCCATTTCATTTTCAGGTGAAGTGCGGGCAAATCCGTGCACAGCAATATGTCATCTATATATTTTTCATTGCATGTTTCTTTGGGCTAAAATACATTCAGAGGCTCTGCCAGATTGGCTGCCTCAGTGTCCTGATAATATTGTAAGACCCCAGTGTCACACCCCCACTAACCCCCCCCATCCCATTTTTATGCGTGCGTTCAGGCATCCATGCATGTTCTTTCTGTGCTGTCTTTATGCTGCCCCGCCAATTCTGCTGAAATTTGACAGGCGTTCCATGACCCCGGCATGCGTCTTTTCCAGGCCAGCATTTTCCGGGGCTACCATGCATTGCAGCATGACCATCGTCCGTGCTCATAGCTGAAGAAGTCACGCCAGGAGCTGAGCTGGGTCACTGCGGTGCCGGTGATGTCAACAACGCAGCGTGGACTCCACACTCGACTCCACACAGCAAAATGTGCTCAGTGCAACTTCCGCACAACGACTATACAATGTGCACCCCTTGAAGCAGGCCTCCTCCTGGGGTTTTCTGGTGAAGTCGCCTTTGATGTAGAAGTGCCAGGCACGGTGATGGGAAGGGAGTCACAGATCCAGGGCTGCCATGCGACTGGGTGCTACTACTAGGGCCTGTGGCTCTAAGAAATCTGGGTCAGGAGGGGGTGCCTTATTTCAAAAGCATCTTGATTCTCAGCAGGAAGCACTTTGATCTGTGGCTCCTTCACCAGCTCCTAATCATCCCAGTTGGATACTAGGCACACAGGAACATGCACATCTGCTGGGGGATGGGTGGGGGAGTCGTCTTTTCAGGGGCCTGTCATAATTTCTCTTCCCGCAAGTGCAAGTTCTCATCTCTTGCACGAACATCGCCATTATTTTTTGATTCTCACATCTGAAACAGAAATGGAATTATAAAAATAGCCTTTGTCGTGATAAGCCATTTAAGGCATGCTATTACTCCGGACCTTGCGGATCCCTCGGGGTAGGAGGCTAAGCCCAGGTAGTTTACCAAAGCTTGCACAATACATCTGAGACCCGTGAGTTCGCTGTGCCCACAATCAGTGCCTCCATGCGTCCCTTGCATATCCGTGTACATTGGGGGCCATGTGTTCTATTGCGGCAATGTGCTGAGGTATGCGTTTGTAGTGGAGGGCTGCATTGAAACCCGGTCATAGATCATTCTATGAGATCAGCTGATGAGTTTTGAAACGCGGATGCGTGTGACTCAGCTCATAAAAGAGTGATTGGGTGGTCTGATGAACGGGGGACATGATGAGTGTGATTGTTTGATGACGAATGCTGGATAAATAAATGATGTTGTTTAGCTGTTTAGAGTGACGCATGTTTGCAAATCGCTGTATCATCGTGATTTTTTGGATGGATGGATGGTTAGATGAGTATTTTTGTGGGCAATGGTGGATTGGTGAGTTGGTATTGATCGACGTGTGCATAGACGAGTGCATTGAGAGAGATATATATGGGATTTATTAGGTGAGTGGTTTATTCGATGGATGGCTGCCATTGGATGACTAGCATTCCTTAATGCAAACAGGCTGCACTGTCCTGGGAATCACATTCTTAAGTGTCATATATAAAAATGTGTTACCTCATATATAAACATGTACAAGTCAGGCTTGTTGTCTGGAATCCTTCAAAGACATGTGCACCCCTCCAGTTAGAGTAACATCCCATTAGTCGCCTAGGTCTTTTAAACTTAACAACATTTGCAGATTTAACTACTGAGACTTTCCACGGAGGGGTGGGGTATTTTTTGAACTCATCTTCTAAGTCAGAAAAAGGTATGGTCCGAAATTGCCCAGTTTAGAAGAAGGTGACCAGTAAGCCACTCCCAGTTTCCCCTCTTCACCACACTTTGTGACCCTGGACCTTTTTCCCATACCTAATAACACTGGAAGCACTCGTATCTAACACCAGCATCTAGCACAATATAAAATGCTATTCATGCACATCAGCTTGTGTTCCCTCTCTAGACATAATAGCGCTTTCATTACAGAATACATGGTGTGCAGAGCAGTATGGGGCAACGTTTAAGGACACCAAAACAAAATACATGTCTCCATCACAAGTTGGTGAGCTTAATAAAAAATAGGATTCTTCCATTTGTTTTGGGTAACACATGCAAAACTGGTTGTTATAGTTGCAACATGAAGGCACTGCCTGCCTGCAAAAGAACACAGGGGAAAACAGGTCATCCTCTTCGTAACCATTTACAGCACCCTCAACGCAAATGTTTCTCAGGACGTTATAATTTCAAATTTGGAGGCCAGAGGGGACCTGCATAGGCTCGTTTTAGGAATAAAAATTATATCCTTCACATTGGCAGAATGCAGAGAAGGGCAGGAATCATGGGCGTGGGAATAGTTTCTTGTTAATCAGATACAGTTCTACTATTGGGTGGCAGCACCTACACACGCTACTGAGTTCAAGAGATAATGCCATTATATGCTTTAAATGCGCTAACTTTGACTAGTTGTATTTAACATTTTCTTGCAGGGATACTCCCAGTCCCCTCATTGAAGGGTTGGGCTGACACGATGTGCCCGCTCTGAGCTTATGGCTCTTTAGGAAAATGCATGCAATGGATAGGTTCACAGAATAACTCTAAGTCCAAATAACCGAACCAACTCAGGAAGACGGCAAAGTACTGTTTTATTAATAATTATCTAAGGGAGTTACAATAAGCATCAACAGACGTACGCTCGATTTCCCTCAATGCTCTTTCCATAAAAACATGATTATATACTCAAAATACATCAGAGGTGCTGTCATACTACGTGGCAAATATGACAAACCTACTGGGGATCGGGATAGGCTTAAGGGGAACATTTAAGAACACATTATATAGGAACTAGGATTGGCTGCCCACTGTCAGGTGGGCAATAGATGCCTACCTCTAAAACTTGTCATCTTCAAAAACATCAAGTACACGGTTTCTGATTGGTCTTAAAACTATAAGGTCCTTCGTTATATAGACCACTACAATTGGTTGGCACGCTTGTGCCATGTCTGGAACATTCGGTTAATTTAGCGGCACGTAAGCCCAGACCCAGGTGCAAGGAGATGAGCCTGACTCTACCTCCCCACCTAATTAGCCCAGCATCTCTCGTCACCAAAGCCTTCTGCCATGAAGATTGTCTTTGAACTTGTCCTTGCAAAGTATCCTTGACTCTGGGAATACATGGGAATGTGGGCACTCAATATTGTCATTCTAGGAATCTAGGTTTGACTCTATTTTCATGCTTGGCTCACATGACAGGAGACCACGATTTGGTCTATTTTGCAGTTTTTAAATGTCTTAAATGAATAAAACTTGGCACTCTCTGTGTTCTTTCTTTGCACCTTAACAAGAGATGATTCATCTTTTGCACGTGCACTCCTTTCCAGAATAGATCTCTGACCATGGCTGCTTCAGTCTTGACTACAGGCCAGGCAACCTTGCCATGCAGCTCTGCGATTCCAGCTTATTCTTGCTGTGACACGATTCTCCCTTTCTTCATGATACTGATGTCCAGCTCCTATACAATGGCAGCTCCGCCTGCATTCTATTCACTACATATAGCCAGATTCTATGATGACTTGCTCTACCTTGCGTTTCATCATCTGTACAATTATTGAAAGGTTGATTCTCTGCAACACTTTGGGCACGTGTAATCTTTGTTTCCATATTTAAGATTTTACTCGTTCCTTTACTTCGTCATTAGTTTCTGTAAGATCTATACATTCTCTTGGACTAATATTCTGAGACTTCATTCATACTCTCTTGTGACATCACAGGCTTCTTTCCTTGCTCTTTTTATATTCCTCCAGGGAGTTCTTCCCTCAGATTGTCGTTTTGTTGGGGATACATTCGATAGGGTTGCGTTGTTAGCAGTTGCTTGGGGTGTGATGTCACTGACTAGTTATATGAATGAAGTGGGATCCTTCACAGCACTCAAAGCAATCACCAATCCAAGATAGCAGGTAAGTTTCTACACGGTTTATGATGCTTCTTGTACAGGTCTAGAAGTACCATAGTCAGTCACACCAGCACGTCCCATCAGGCCAGCTACATCTATCAACTGTCAACCATAGAACGCCCACTCACCAGCTCCCACAGCATTCCTACTTCACACCGACCTCAAACATTCCACAGTTAGTGACATCACACCACAAGCAACTAATTACAACACTTCTCCTTGCAAACCGTATTCACCGAAACTACAAGTTGACTCTTACTATTTACAAATATTTTTCCTCACTAGGGTGTGCCATAGTTGTCCTATCCTTCCCTTCTTGCAATTGTTACCCCGTAAGGGGTTGACACCTTACCCTGGACCTGAGCACCCCAATATCTTTGAGATGTCATTTTCTAAAATCAATAGCTTAACAGACAAAGCAGCAACTACCTTAGCGTTTTCAGATGAAGAAGCCATTAGGATCTTAGGCCTAATTAGAGATACTAGTACTGAGGCAATCAATAGAGAAAATCCAGAAATACTTATCCAACGACTTGAACGACTCATTAGGAGAGAGATCTCACAGAAACTTCATGCTACCACTTTAACCCAGTACTATAAGGCCAAGAGAATCCCGAGAGGACTAAGAGTATACCTTCGCCCGACACTTTGTAAGGACAATAAGGAGTTTGTAAAACGTTGGGAGCACATCCTAAACAAATGTTCCCTTGATCTGATATTACTCACCATAGAGGAACTCGCAAAAACACTCAACATCATCAACCAAGAGATTGAAGAAGTCTCTACACAACTCTTGAAACTCAAAACTGCATCTGAACTTCAAACAATTTTGGAAGATACCAATAATAAGCTCGATAGCTATAAACGGGATATTGAGCAACGAAAGATTCGGAAATTCCGGAGAGACACATTAGACTACGCCAGAGAAATAGTATACACTTGGCAAGACTACTATAGTAACCACAAACCAAGACCTGGTCCATCCGGAGTTCCCAAGAAACCATCTCCTGACAACAATACTGACAGCAGTGACATTACAAGTGGGGAACTAGAAGATCAACCCAGTGTAAGTTCAGCAACCCCAATCAACACCCTCATAGTGACAGACAGCAGTGACCCTATCCCAAGGATAATAGATACATCCATTCCAATAATCCCGGCGCAGCCTTTTTTAGGAGACGCCCGACCAGAAGAGGGCAAAAGAAAACCACGCCAAAAAAAACAAATAGACTCACCCCTGATCATTAATATCTCTTCAAGACAGTTATCTAAAACCCAGATTGATACGCTTAATCTTGGGATATCATTTATCCCCACGAACTCAACTAACCTCTTTGAAGAAGAAGTTAATCTTTTCAAGTTGTTACGCAAAATGGAACTAAAAATCTTTTTTGATAATCTGGGAGAAATAACCCCAGCTAAACAACATGATTTTCTAGAGATGAAGAACCAGAGTAATTTCCATCCGCAAATTAATAATCCACTCCTTAATCTCTTTAAAACCAAAACCACTCGTGACCTGAGAAGAATCAAATATGAGACCTCTACTCAGCAGAATATTCGGCGTCATCAACTCAAACTGATTAAAGAACTTGCCGACGACACTTCTATCACAATTAAACAAGCCGACAAAGGGGGAGCCCTTGTACTCATGGATACAAATCTATACAACACGGGCTGTCTTAAACTACTGGATGATAGACAGACTTACTTACTGCTTGACAACGATCCTACAAATGACATCAGCACCATCATCAAACAGACAATTGAAAAGTCTAGTACGATGGATTGGATTTCAGACAAAACGGAAGAATTTTTAATTAAAACTAACCCAATCATCCCAGTTTTCTATGGGTTACCTAAAATTCATAAAGATCCCAAAGACCCGCCCTTTAGACCAATTGTCGCTGGTACTGACAGTATATTTCAACCTTTGGCGGTTTACCTTGATACAGCGCTGCAACCACTTGTACAGAAAATACCGACATACCTAAAAGACACCACACATTTTCTCCAGAGAATCAACAACTTACAGATCAGCTTTCCTGATCCTCTAATATTCTCTATGGACGTCACAAGTCTATACACTTCAATTCCCCACGATGAAGGCATAGCGGCCCTAGAATGGTTTCTTTTACAACATGATGAAATTCAGATTCAAAAAACCTTTGCTATTGAACTTATCAACCTGATACTCTACAACAATTATTTCAGATTTAATGATAAGTACTATTTACAGATTTCGGGTACCTCTATGGGTTCGGCTGTGGCTCCGTCCTACGCAAATATCTTCATGTTCTACTTTGAGAAAACCTTTGTTTTGGACCACCCACATTGGAAACACAGAATACACTGCTGGTTAAGATATATTGACGATGTATTTGGCATTTGGAACGGCACACATCAAGAACTGACAGATTTTTGGCAATATATTAACCAATGTAACCCACGAATCAAATTCACTATGGAAATTGGCACACCACAGGTGAACTTTCTGGACGTAACAGTAGAATGGAAAAACATGGAATTAACAACACTAATGTACAGAAAACCAACTGATGTTAACAGCTCCCTTCATTTCAACAGTTTTCACCCGAGACATTTAAAAGAAAACCTACCGTATAGCCAACTATTACGGGCTAAACGGATAACCTCCAACATAGAAAAACTTCAGACAGAATTTGATACTATACGATCAAGATTTCTAGAAAGAGGTTTCCCGGAAGAAGTAGTAGCTCAAGCTATTTCCAGGACAGAAGCACACCCCCATAACTTATTACTTAACAAACAACCGAAACAAACTCAGTCAAACCTCATCTACACATTGAAGTACTCTGCCCAGAGCTTTCAAGTCAAAAAAATCATCACTAAGAATTGGGATCTTATAAAATCGGATCCTAACCTCAACCGTCTCTTTCCAGTCCCCCCAATGCTAGCATACAAAAGAGGACGGAATTTCAGAGATATGCTAATCAAAGCTGAAAGACCTAAAATATCTACTCAAAAGACTTTGAAGCAATCAAGAAATGGCACTTTTCCGTGCCTAAATTGTCAACACTGCTCGAACATCATCAAAGGTAATTACATCAGACATCCGAACAATGGTAAAAAGATTTTCCTAAAAAACTTCGCAACCTGTGACTCCAAAAATGTCATCTACACCATTAGATGCCCCTGTGGGAAATATTACGTTGGGAAAACCAGTAGAAAAGCTAAAGAAAGATGGACTGAACATAAGTCCCAGATTCGCACAAAAAATGTGAAGTCACCTGTATTCCGGCATTTTAGAGACAATAAGCATAACATCTCGCAAATGAGATTTGCAATACTAGAAGTATTACACCCCCTCCAACGAGGAGGTGATTTACCCAAACTTTTGGCACAAAAAGAATTGTACTGGATTCATAGACTAGATGCAATGACCCCACTCGGTCTAAATGAAGAGTACTATTTAGGTCCATTCATTTAAATAACACCTACACTAAATTTTCTCTTTCCATGCATCTTCATCAATGTCTCGTTAAAAACACTTGATATGATTGTTGGTTAGAATTATCATAACCACATTATAAGATTGTGAACCAACTAACTTGGACAGTTGAATAGAAATGTTAAAATGTTTTCAAAGTTTATTCATATCCAGTCATTCTGTTGACTCCATCCCGGTAATATACAATCTGTACAATTGATATTCCCTTTACTAGACTGTGAACCAAACGGGTGGGCAGAATGGCATTGGTTGGTTGCATTATAAGAATGTATCTAACCATTAGTATCAACTGTTTTTATTACTACATCTACAACTACATCTCCAGTTTTCTAGTTGTATATTATTCATGACACTTTAAATGCGTGGATGTTGATCCATATGATTTTTATAAGCTTAGCCATCTGGATTCCGGACCCTGGCACAAATTAAATTAATTTCAACCATTAAGGGTTATGCACATATTGGGCATTGTCATTCCCCTAGAGGTCACATTATAACATTTCCTTCACCCCGACACTAGGTTTGTTTACATGTTGCGTCATGCACGCGTTTGCGTGATGACGTCATATTGTAAACACGCCGCGGTCTGTTTTCTTTTTTTCTTTTTCTTTTTTTTCTCTTTTCACCCAACTGATTAAGCTCTCATAGCCCTACTTGCCCCTGTAGAGCATCCTTCCAGAGGAGACTAATTAGATTTCATTGGCCCTCATTACGACCCTGGCGGAGAGGGGTTTACGCCAGCGTAATGCATGGCGTACCTCTCCGCCAGATTACGACATTCCGTAGCGCCATGGTGATTTTTACGCCGGGATTTTCCGGGCGGAAAAATCCATGGCGCTACGGGACCTCTTGTTAATTACGCCACCGTAATCTACGGTGGCGTAATTAACGCCTTCCCCACTCCCATTATACCCTATGGGGCAAAAATGGGAATGGGGAAGGGTAAATGGGGATTGGGGACTTACCGCCCCGCCAAGGTCGGAATAGGGTGGTAAGTCCGCCAACCCCCATGGCGGAGTTGGCAGCTCTGCGCCATGGTCCATGGTGCAAATTGCACCATGGACCTCCGCCAGGGTCGTAATGAGGGCCATTGTGTCTAACTTTCATCCATCTGAGCCTGGAGCTCAGCGCACAGTATGACGTATCACACGCAAGCATGTGATTACGTCACACTACTAACTACTTGATAAACAGTGGCGGCACTTGCGAAGGAGTCGAGCAACCCCTCGGCAGCTGGTCTCCATGTGTGCCACACTGTCATACACTAGGTAAGAATTTTAAGCTTCCAATACTGGCTCAACCAAGGTTTTTTTACAACAAAGCTTTCGAACACCCTGTTCACTTCTTGTGTCCATTACTGAGACTCTACCTACTTTTTCTCAGCGCTCCAGTCCTGAACAACCTCCATACCTTTTGCGGTCATTGACTACCACTTTCCCTCAGCTATCCTTGATATTGGTCAACCGCGTTACCGCTGTAAGTGACTCATTACTGGCTTAACTTATTCTATCACAACTATGTCACACACAACGGTCTAAATAGATGCTTTTGATGTTCATCTCTACAGATAAGGACTTACCATCTAAGACCCGCTGTCTTGTTTAGACGAAGGCCTGGATTTCCCGTCCCAGACCACCCCCGTTCTCTTGAAGTACCTCTCTCATTTTAAAAAAAACACAAGGTTAGATTCTCTAAATAGTTGCACAGTTGCTCACTTTACCATATTAGAACTTCAATGTATTGACTTTTAGGAGTTATTCTCTATATATATTTTTTCTATATATTTCCTCATTCGATCATAGCAGAGAAGATACTATTAACCTAGTGAATTTGCCATCAGTTTCTACAGTTATTAATGAGGGACAGGTCGTCCTCTTGTGGGTTAGTGTATACTCAGTATATTTAAAATGTCATATGTTCTGCTACATAGGTAATCCTTGTATGTCATGGGTTATTGTGATACATATCCTGATCTAAAATGAGTTATTTGGAAATGTTGTTGAACAAATGTTGTTGGTGTAAATATATTCCTAATGTACATATTATATATATATTTTTTCCTAGAAACCTTTGTTATTGCCCCTGATGAAGAGTGCTGTAGCACTCGAAACGCGTTGGGCCTTCCACAGCTTCAACATCAAGAATAAACAATGAAGAATGTTTCTTGTAACCTTATCTGATTCAAAGTCATTGTTTTGAACAAATTACCTTTTTCTATGCATTACCATTTACAGACTTCTTTGAATTTATTAAGAAAAATCACTTGTTAGATATATCTATTTGTTGGTCTGGTATTCCAGATATTAGATAGTGTGCAGGGGACGTAAGTTCCCGGCTTGGGAACTTAAATTCTCTTCACTGTATTGTGCAACCAAGGTGTCATGGTTGCCCCTCTCTCCTCTGCACCTCATACTTGATAAGCATTTTTTCTAAACACCTAGTATCCAAGTTGACTCTTACTATTTACAAATATTTTTCCTCACTAGGGTGTGCCATAGTTGTCCTATCCTTCCCTTCTTGTGTTGTGCATGAGTGCAGGTATGCATTTCTCATGGGGTATGCAGCCGGCAAGGGTTGGCTGCAGGGTTCACGAAATACTGGATGGGTTTCAAGGCCGGTGGGCAACTGCAGTTTCATTTGGCCAAGAGGTGTTGGCGGTTATTGGCCAAGCAGTGGTTGGCTTAAGGTTCAAGCTGTTTGTGGTAGAAGTTCAATTGAGGGTAGCGTACTTCATCACAGGATAGCAGCCGGGTCCTTGGTGGAGTCGAAATTGTACATTCTAGTGTTGATTCTTGGTTGGTGTGCACAGCGGCGGGTGATGGCATTTATTATTCTTTTCTTTAGTGATGGCATTTCATGTTCTTTCCTTTAGTGGTGACAGGTATATAGGTGTTGGGGTTTTATACTTTGTTGGTAGTAGCGGCAGATGCATGGGTCTCCTGGCGTTGTGTTGCGAAGGGGTGTTTTTGGTTAGATGATGTGGTTTGGTGGTGTTTTCGTTGGGGCATCATTTTGTGGTCGGGATCACCCTAGTTTGAGTGTTTTATTTTGGTTGTAGTTATGTGAGCTAATGTGTGTGGGACGGACTTTAGGATTTATGTGCTTGTTGTAGCTCATTTAGAGCTGGGTAGTGATAGGTCTGGCAGGTCTGGCGCCCTGAGGGGAAGATCAGGGCAGAAGGAGGTTTGTGCACCGAGGGGTTTGGCGGTTAGCCGGGGACAGTTTGTGGGATGCTTGAGCGTGGCAGGGTCTAGGTTTCGAGTAGCAGCTCGAGCCAAGTGGAGGTGTATGTTTTTTTTGTTCCCAGTCCAGCCTTGCTCTGATGGATTGTTTGTGATCTCTCTATGACACAACCCTCTGATGCAGTATATCCCTAGGGCTCTCCTTCTCTTATGGGGTGTTTCCTGGTCGCCGGATAGGCTCAACTGCCTCTGATGTAGTGTTTCCAGACCTCTCTATAGTCCCCTCTATCTCTAAAGGTCTCTGCTCTGAGTTCCTAAAAGAGCACATAGCGTGCAACGAAGAGAGGTCTGATTTTCATATAGGCCCCTCTATCTCCGATGTAATTTGGTCTGATCTCTGTATTAACTACTATGCTTTTAAAGTAATTCATCCTGGCCACCATAAGGGCCCAGCACAGCCTCTGATGGATTTTATTTTTCTCCATTGACTAAGGCATTACGCCAAATGTGTATGTATACATGGTGTCTTATTTTCATCGGCTTGAAACCTTCCACGCTCCACTTCTGTGCCAATGGGCTGCTCATAATGTGCCATTGTTCTTCCTGTTCAATAGTCTTGGTTACCAGCAACCGCAGAAGAGGCTCGACACCCTCTTTAATTCCAGGACACAGGACGTGCCAAGAAGGTGTCACTTTTTACATTGCTTTAGACAACTTATCCCTGTCTCTGTTCTTGTCTTACCTAGAAAGGTAGAGGCATGGTAAAAGGCAGGCAGTAAACAAACACATGTGTGCCAGGATTGTTGTATAGTAACTTGGTGATTGCATCACCATGTAGAACCTTTGCTAGCTCGGGTTCCAGATGACGTTGTCTGTGTGGCTCGTGACCGAGCTACAGTGAGATAACGACATCGGAGCTGAATGGCTGCAGGGGAACTCTCCTTTAATGAATAAACCCACTGAAATACATAAGCGGGTACGAGTCGTGAATTGTGCTGTGGAATACGTAAGGAATGAACGTAACAAGTGGCGACGAGGATGGGATTGTTGTTCCGTGTTATGGAGAGTTCCCATAAGAGGAAGACACTGGAACGACAGATCGAAGCATCGAAGTAGGAAGTAAAGTGAGGTACGGTAGCTGCATGTATATTTGCCGTACAGCTAATTGTGCTGAATTTAGACTTCATGAAACCGAAAAACGGATGGATGACTCACTGCATGATTTGAAGTGGGCGCGCGATACCGCAGGAGACAGCGAAGCGGCCACGAAGAGCAACGAGATGACGTGTGTCACGCTCTTCGAGTAAAGCACCCAAAAATAACGTGCTTTGCGTGCCACCATCTTAAAAAAAAAAAAAAAAACAACGATTGGCTACGGAACGGGTGTTTCGTATTACGGACATGAACATTATAAAAGGAGTGTGGGCGAAGTATCCGACACAGTGAAACTGGCAACATTGTTGCCGAGTGCAACCAGCAGCAACTACAGTGCATTCTACACAAGAGGTGTATAAGCCCAGAACTGAAATAAGTCAAGTGGACATGTACTGAAAACGGCAGAACTATAACAATAACACAAGTCAGCAGGGTGAAGAAAATACAACAGATACAATAAAGAGTAAAGAGAGAGCACTGTGCAGATAACTTTACACAAGAAAGAAAGAATAATAAATTGGAAAAAAACATAAGAGACAATGCAGAGTATACCGGCTCCAGAAAAGTTTTTAGCTCATCCAGGAAATCCTGTGTTGTCGTGGGAACAATGGTTGGACAATTTTCAAGTCTATATGAGAGCTATAGGTGGTGCAAAGTTCAGTGATGACTTGAAAGAAGCTACATTGTTGAGCTGCATAGGTACAGAGGCATTGAGGATTTTCAGGACATTACCTGGGGATACTGACTCGGGTAGTAGTTCAAGTGATGCCACGACCAGTTCCAGGAAGTATGAAGTGGCAGTAGCTAAATTAAGCAAACACTTTGGAAATAAGACTAATGTAGTTCTAGAAAGATATCGATTCTTTACCAGGAAACAACTCAAAAATGAGTCGATTGATGTGTATGTGGCAGCATTGAGAGGTCTCATCGCAACATGTGATTTTTCTGGTATAGCTAATGAGTACCTAAGAGATCAAATAGTTCTACATGTTGCTGATCCTAAAATACAACAGAGACTTTGGCAAGCGAAAAATCCAACTTTAGAACAAACATTGGAGATTGCAAGATCCATTGAACTGGGAGATAAATGCATGCGTGAAGTACAAAATAAACAGGAGGCACTTGATAAGTGTGCAATCCAGGCTGTGCAGAACGAGAGCCCAGATAAAGATGAAGAGTCATTGATTGCTATGGTAAAGAAAATAGTGAGATCGGATAGGGGTGCGAGCTCATGGCAAAACAGAGATACTCCTTCCAGATATCAAAACACTTGTGACAGGTGTGGATGGTTTAAGCATGCGAATCCAGACAAAGACTGTCCAGCAGTTAATGCAGAATGCTTTAAGTGTGGTCAAGTGGGACACTATGGCAAGATGTGCAGAAGCATCAGAGGAAGGGGGAGATATTTCATGCGTGGCAATAATTATAGACGCTATAGATTTAACAGTAGGAAATCTACATCAGGAGTGAGAACTGTAGAAGAGAATCAGCAGCCAGAAGGAGTAGTTGCAATTTCTGATGAAATTGAAGAAGCAATACATATTTTGGCTCTTTCGTCAAGTGGAAAAGCAGTGGGTCCGTGGGTACCAATGAAAGTGAACGGAGTGACCATACAAATTATGGTCGATACTGGATCTCCGTATACCATAGTAGACAAAGACATGTTTGAAGGAATTTTGAATAAGAAGATGGAGGATCTACATAGGACAAGAGTCAAAGCGACAGGGTATGGCAAATCCCCCATTGATATCGTTGGCTATGCTTGGGTACAGTTGTCCTTTGAAGGGAGACAAACTTACTGCAAGTTATATGTGGCACTCAAAGGTTTTGCCATAGTAGGTTGGTGGGAACAAGCAGCATTAAAGATCAGAATCCACCCGGGAGAAATCAAGCCTATTTTGAGTGTCTTAGATAAGTGTTGTGATTCCCCTGATGGCTTGGTTCAGAGATTTCCGGAAGTATTTAATGAAAAGATTGGAGTACTCAGAGGCTTTAAGCATCGCATTGTTCTGAAAAGAGGAGCGAGACCTGTTGTGCATAAGTTGAGGAACATACCAGTTGGAACACGTGATCCTTTGAAGAAAGAATTGGAAAAATTGTGCTCTCAAGATATCATTGAACCAATAGAAAGTTCGGAGTGGTTGTCCCCCATAGTTATAGTAAGGAAGCAGGGGGGGGACATTAGGATGTGTGTTGACCTAAGAGACTTGAACAACAATATATGGATTGATCGTCATCCCCTGCCAAATATAGGAGAAATGCTCACCACCATGGAGCCGGCCAAATATTTTTCCACACTTGATTTATCATCAGCATATCATCAGGTTGAACTAGAAGAAAACTCCAGACACCTGACGTCATTTATAACACCCTTGGGGGCTTTTCGCTTCAAAAGGATGCCGTTTGGCCTAGCGTCGGCAGCTGCTGTCTTTCAAAGACTAATGCAACATTTATTTGAAGGGTTACCTGGAGTGTACTATTTCCAAGATGACATTTTGATATCAGCCAAGACAGAAGAAGATCATGATGCCAAGCTCCTGGGAGTGCTCCAAATATTACAACAGAGAGGTCTTACGTTGAAGATTGAAAAATGCAAAGTGAAAAAGAGTGAAGTGACTTATTTGGGTCATTGCATTGATGCCGAAGGGATTAAGCCTAAAGAGGCTTTAGTGGATACTATATTGAAACTTCCTGAGCCGTCGAGTAAAGATCAATTGAGAAGCTTGTTGGGCTTAACGGAGTACTATGCTAAGTTCATTGATCATTATACAGACAAAACGACACACATGAGGAACTTGATGAAGAAGAATGTGAAGTTTGGATGGTCTATAGAATGTAAAAAAGAACTAGAAACAATCAAGGAACTAATTAACAGAGCTCCAGTTTTGAAAATGTTTGATTGTAGCGCCAAAACTGTCATATCTGTAGATGCGAGCAATTCAGGCTTGGGAGGGGTACTTGAACAGGTTCAAGATGAGAAAGTTGTTCCTATAGCCTTTGCTTCTAGAACACTCAACGATGCTGAAAAAAATTATTCTACAATAGAGAAGGAGGCTTTGGCTGTGATGTGGATTTTAGAACATTTTAAAGGATTAATATGGGGTATTCCCATTGAAGTTAGAACTGACCACAAGCCATTGATTCATATTCTAAATCCAAGAAATCCACATTTAACATCTCCTCGCATAAGAAGATGGATTCTGGTTATAATGCAGTACAATCTTTCTATCAAATATACTCCAGGCAAGAGTAATGTAGTTGCAGACTGCTTGTCCCGTTTACCATGCTCCTCAGGTGATGAAGGAAATGATATGGACGAAATGGAAATGGACAGTGTCATTGCACAAATACATCCTGGTTTCACTAAGGAGGATTGGATGGAAGCGGTCAAAGCAGATGAAGAACAGGAACAATTAAGATTAGCGATAACGAGTGACTGGAAGGACGTTCATGAAGGGATAGTGCCATGGGAAGGCAAGAAGGAGGAAATGTCATGCAATGAGACCTGCATATATCGGGGTGATCGCATTGTGCCACCCATGAGTTTGAGAGAGAAGATTATGCAAATAGCACATGAAGGACACATAGGGAGAAATCTCACTAAAAGAAGAGTAAGAGAAGTATATTGGTTGCCCAGGATGTGGAATGAGTTGGAAAACATGGTGAAGGAGTGCACTGCATGTGCGGTGAGTGACAAGGGAAAAGTTGTCAGAGCCACACCTTTGCAACCCATAGAAATACCAGTATCGGTGTGGACAAAGTTAGCCATTGATATTTCAGGACCATTTGAAAAATTGGAGCCACATAAGATCTACATTATAGTGTTGATTGACTATACCTCTAAGTGGGTTGAATGTGGCATTGTAGAGGGGTCTATGTCGGCAATAAAAGTCAAGAGATTTATGGAAGAAATATTTGACAGGGAAGGAGAGCCTCAGGAGTTGGTATCAGATAATGGGGCACAATTCATGGCAAATGATGTACAAGATTTTCTCAAGGAAAGAGCAATTAGACATAGAACCACTGCTTTATACCACCCTATGGCTAATGGATTGGTTGAGAGAATGAATAGATTTATCAAAGACACTATTCAATTAGCAGTTGCAAACAACATTCCTTGGAGAGAGACTCTTAAAGAAGCATTGCTCACATATAAAGTCACGCCACATTCCGCAACAGAAGTAGAACCATTCACAATGATGAGGGGAAGAGTGGCTACCAACAGACTGAGACCAGCTTGGTTAACAGAAAGAAACAACAGAGTTGTGGACATGGAAGCTGTGGTGGAGAGAGTGAAAGAGAAACAAACAAAGTATGAGAAATATTATGACAGGCAGAAGAATGTGAAAGAAAATACCATAAAGGAAGGTGATTGGGTGAGAGTGAAAGAGCCCAGAAAGGTTATGAAGGGAGAATCCAAATATCGTGACCCGCAGATGGTAGTGAGTTGTTCCGGGAAATCCGTAATGTTGGAAGATGGAAACCGTTGGTCATGTGATGATGTGGTCAAAACAGATGGGGAGGTAAAGCGAACTTTAGACAATGTCAAAAGAGTGGTGTGGCGAGATGTTAACAAAAGTAAAGAAGAGGTAACAAACAGACACGCCAATGTTACAGAGGTGAGGAAGGACTGTACAGGTATGGCGAAAACCAGAAGCAGAGCACCATATTTTAAAAAAGACTTCATGTATTATTAATAACCTTTTACAAGAGGCCAGCGGCTACTCCTGGGAAGCAGAGACTATATGTATCCTTTTACTTGTAAGGGTGTAGCCGGATGTTTTGAGTTTCTTGTTAATAGTTTTTTCGTTATATAAGAATGTGATAGTTATCTGTGTAATTATAAGGGGGGAAGATGTTGTATAGTAACTTGGTGATTGCATCACCATGTAGAACCTTTGCTAGCTCGGGTTCCAGATGACGTTGTCTGTGTGGCTCGTGACCGAGCTACAGTGAGATAACGACATCGGAGCTGAATGGCTGCAGGGGAACTCTCCTTTAATGAATAAACCCACTGAAATACATAAGCGGGTACGAGTCGTGAATTGTGCTGTGGAATACGTAAGGAATGAACGTAACAAGGATGTCTTAGGAACTTGCTTTCACTCTCATTTTGTAGATCGAGGCATTAAGAGTGTTCTGTTGTGCTTCCGGTTTGAGTGCCAGCGTAACTACCCATCTGAACAGCTTGGCCTCTGCCTCCATTAAAACAGACAATTGCTCTACTAGTTTGTGATTTTTAATCTCTGACTTCAAATTAAGTGTGTCCAGAGAGGAATACGGTCCCATAGACGTGGTTGGCTCTGTAGAAAGACACTGCGCAAGTGAAAAATATCGGAGGAATTTTGGAAGATGAATGTGATTGGTGAAAAGGTGGTCTGTCCACTGTGGTGACGCAAACATGGCCGTGCATGGTTGCTGATGTATGCTACATCGCGATAGTAATAAAGTTGGCTGCCTGTACGAGGGCTGGCAGATGCAGAGCAAACCACTCAGTGTCAGCATCTTCACTTCTGATATGAGGTCTTCTCTCGCATCAGCTTGCCACGCATGCAGCACGTCACAATTGGCGATAAGGAGGACTGCCACCTGTCTGAAGATCCGAGGCCTGGAACCTTGCCGTGGATTGCGCGGGGAGTGTGCAGCTTCTCTGCTGTAATAGAACCTCCGGGGGGAGGAATACTGTTACACTCCCTGCAAAATGAATTCTCCCCCTCTATACTTGCTGCAAAGGCGTGTGCTGCAGGATCCAATTCAATCCCTTATAACCTTTTTGTTACATGAGATATATCGGCTTAAGTTGGCTCCTTTTATTCCCACATGTAGGCGGTCATAACGCCACCAAGGAATCCTAGTTTGCTGTATGGGGGTAATAGAAAATAACAAAAATTAGAGCAAATGTTTTGTTTCTTCAGAAAATGCCAATAAAATGATGTACAAAGAAGCCTGTGTTTTTTTCCCTCGTAAGAGCTAAGAAAAAATGGTTTGCTGTTCTACATTTGCCATTCTCCAGGCTTTCGAGAACAGGTTGATTGGAAACAAAAAAAAAACATAATTGTATAAGGTTACCATCAGTTTTTTGAGGGGTAGGCAAGTTTTCCCTTTTTTCCAATAGGCCATGGGTGGACGGAATGGAAGAGGAGAAGAGGAGGGTACGGCCAATGAATGGGAAGACAGAAAGGCATGCATTTCTGAAAAGTAGACGGAATTCCAAGTTTAGAAAGGGGGCCCCAGGGGGAACGTGGAGCGTTTCCCCCGGGGTTATTTTGGGGCATAGAGCGCCCCCTCTATGGGGTATTTAAGGTTTGGGGAAGGTTCTGGAGCAGGCGACGACTGGGACGTGTGTCTGACAGGTCGCCTGCTCCAGAGCCTTTCCCTGTGTGGTTTCTCCTAGTGAGTGGAGGTGAGGGAGGTTAGGGTAGTTTAGTCAGGTGGGGGCGATTAGTTAGTTCTTTATATATATATATAAAAAAAAAAATATATATATATATATATATATATATATATATATATATAGTCGGAGGTGCCGTAGATAAGGCACCTCCTCTTACCTTTGGGTATCGTTTGTTTAGTTCGCGCTTGGGCCCGCAGGGGGTGGGGTGTCCTGGTTTTAGGTGGGCGGCCTGCATTGCGGGCTGTTACGGCAAGTGTTTTGCCCCCCTTTTTTCCCTGTTTTAGTGCAGCCGTTTGGTGGGGTCTCAGGCCGGTTGCGCTTCCCCATGAAGCAGCTGCTTTTTTGTATTGGGCTGTGTCTCGTTCTGTGTTGTCCGGAGCTCCGTGTGTGTTCGGAGGCATCAGAGCACCAGAGGTGGCGTCTCTTCTCTCTTAAAGGAGCCGCACGCCTTTATTAGTAATGGTGCTTTCTCGGTGACTAAGCACCGCATTCTGTGATTTTACATTTTGTACGTTTAAAACTTGTTACAGCCTTGTTTCTTGTGTTAATGTATCAGGCTTATTAGTCCTTTTGGGCCCTTTCTTTCAGCTGCATTTATTGTGTGGCAATTAAAAAAAATAATAATAATGTGTTATTTAAGTTAGTCCCTACTACTAGAAATTATTATATAGTTCAGGTTAGTTAGTTTTTTCCTTACAAGTTATTGTTTTCTTTTCCCTGAGGACCTGCCTTGTTAATTTCTTTACTAATTTATTACTCTGGGAGTACATAACACATTTGTGGTGTGCCACTAATTGGGATTCTTTTCACAATTGTAAATTTCAAAAAATGTTTGGGCTTATCTGAAGGGAGCCATTGTCAATATAGTTGGCACTGCGTTCCTCTCTTTTTCTGTCATTGAAGGGGAAAGGCTCAGGAATAGCCAAGCAGTCCAGCGGGGCAGAGCACAAGTGCTCAGTTGCACTGCTTAAGTAGGATGGTGGGTCAGGGTTCTAAGAAGAAGGGCCTGGTGGATGCTAAGGCCCTCAGGGAGGCTTTGGAGATCATTAGAAGGGTATCCAAGGCCCAGCTGGAGGGGGCTGTGATTGAGGTTACGGGGGAAGGGGAAGAAAGAGGGGAGGGGCCGCAGCGGAGGGCAGCAGCAGATGGGGCTCTTGCGGCAGTAGTGGCTTGTAACCCTTCGGCTGGTAGAAAAGAGGTGGGTGAATCTAGGGGGAGGAAGATGAGAAGGGAAATTGACAGAAGGGCAGCCAGGGGGGAAATGTACTTGGATGAAGGGCAGGATATGGGTGTGGGAGAGAATGATCGGGAGGATGCAGGGGAGGTTAGGAGTTCTCTGAAAGGTGTAGGTAGGTCGGAGCATGAAGTTGGCGGGATAAGGGTGCATAGAGGGGTGTCAGGACAGAGGGGTAAGGGCGGTAAGTACATGCAGAAGAGCGCAAGTGGGAGAAGGAGGGAGCAGTCCCCATCAATTAGAGAGAGGTTAGGGAGAGGTGCAGAACGGCCCCCTTGGCTAGGAGGAGTTCGGATGGAGGGCACAGAGCAGCCCCCGCTCTTTCAGAGGAAGAATATGGAGAGGGTTTAAGAACGGCCCCTCCTCGAACGGCGTGATGACAATCTAGAGGGCGCAGCACGGCCCCTAGCGACGAAGACAGCAGGGTGGAGGAGAGTACACCTAACCCAAGAGAAGAGGACCAGGAAGGGGTTTCTGCAGCCCCCCGAGAAAACCTCAAAGGAGTGGCGAGTGGATGCCCCGGGCTCACAAGAAGAGGATCTACTCAACGCGAGCATGTGCTCGCACCAGCAATGGTATTTCAGGGGTAATGAAGATAGGAGAGATGAATATGTGGCGCAGTGGGAGGATGAAGGATATAGGGCAGGAAGAAGGAGGGGGAGGGTGAGAAGGGATTTTAGAGGGGATTTTGAAAGACAGGAGCATGGGGGTTGGGGGCAAATGGTCGGGGGAATAATTGGCTGGGTGAGACTGCTGACATGTTTTGTCCTCGCAGCAGGAGGCCGGTAAGGAAGGAGATGAGGAGCATCGGAGTGGAGGTCAAGCCGCAGGCAGGCGATGGCAGGTCAGAAAGAGGTGAGAGGGAAAGGGACTGGGCGACTGCATGGCAAAGGGGAGAGATGAGAATGGGGCAAGAAATGAAGGTGCTGGTTTGCAAGGGGCAAGGAAAGAGATGGGTGTGCAGGCTTTTGGATCATTGATGAAAGAAAAAGAAAATTGCTCGGTGGAAGTACAGACGGATAAGTTGATTGAGCCAGTGGCGGTCGAGGTACAGGTTTTAAAAGAAAAGGAGGTTGAAGTGAAAGGAAAAGAGAGAAAGCTACCATATATGTGCATCACGAAACCCTTGGGAGCACATTTGATGACAGCAACTAAGGAGAAGATTCAGGCAGGGGAATTTGTGGATGTTTTTAAACTGCTCATTAGGGAAGTGAGAGCAACGGAGGGTTCTAAGGAAGAAGGAAGAGAATTGGCATCACGCCCAAGGGTCCCAGTGACAATTGAAAATTGGATGTCTGCATTTATTATCTACGGCAGTGTTTATTGCGAGAAATTTCCAGAGCAATGTGTGGCTTTGTTAAGATGTATGGATGTGATTATAAAGGCATTTACAAGTTTTGGTGGTTTTGCGTGGGTGCGTTACGACAACGAATTTAGAGCAAGGATGGCAGAGGATAGTCAGGCTGTTTGGGGGGAAATAGATATGGATTTATGGCTGCAGTGGATGGCACCAACGAGGCCTGCCCCAACATTGCACACAGCAAGTGGTTTGCCTGTGCCTTTTCTGGCCCTTTCTTGGTCGCCCCGCTCATGCGGGGGAGGGGGCAGGAGGTAGAGGGCAGCCCTCACTGGCATGTTGGGCATTTTATAAGGACGGTTGCACAAGGAACTTATGTAGGTTCAGACATGAATCTAGCAACTATGCAGGGAAGCACCCAATCATGCAGTGTTTCCAACAAGGAGACAGGGGGAGAGGATCTGGCAGAGGGGTTGTGGGGAAAGGCTTTTACACCAATTAAATTGGATGTGTTGGCGAAGTTGTTGGATTTTTATCCGGACAGGTAAGGGGCTCAGATTTTGAGAGAAGGTTTTTGTCATGGTTTCAGGTTGGGTTACCAGGGGCCAAGGGTGTGTCGGTGGGCAGAACATTTGAAGTCCGCCAAAGAAAATGTGGAGGTGGTAAGACAGAAATTGGACAAGGAAATAGCGGCATGGAGAATAGTGGGGCCATTTGATGATCTGCCAGGTGATTTAGTGGTATCCCCACTATGTGTTGTACCTAAGAAAGCCCCGGGAGAATGTAGATTGATACATCATTTGTCATGGCCCGAAGGCATGTCTGTCAATGATTTCATTGCACCGGAGGAGTGCGGGGTGGTATACACGAGTGTGGACCAGGTGGTGGAATTAGTGGGAAAGCTGGGTGTGGGGCCTTCATGGCCATGTGTGACAATAAGGCAGCTTGGCAGCTTTCAGGTTGTTGCCGGTGTACCTGGAGGATTTTCGGCTGTTGGGATTGCAATTTGAGGACCGCATCTACATCGACAAAGCTTTGCCAATGGGTTGCGCAATTTCCCGCACCTTGTTTGAGCATTTCAGTTCCTTCTTACAATGGGTTTTTTCATACAGTTCCAGTTGCGAAGGTGTACTGCATTACCTAGATGATTTTCTGTTCATTAGCGGGGCAGACAGAGAGAGGGAGTGCAAGGAGATGCTAAGGTTGTTTCAAGACTTGATGGGGGAGTTGTGTGTGCCTTTAGCAGAGGACAAAACAGAAGGGCCGGCAGTGGTGTTGACTTTTCTAGGGATTGAATTGGACTCAGTGGCCATGACCTCACGCTTGCCGCACGACAAGGTGAGTAAACGGGTAGAATTGCTGGAGAAAGCGGTGGGGTCCAATAAGAGGATGCTAGTGGAAATGCAGAGATTGGTGGGGCATTTGAATTTTGCATGCAAGATGGTGGCCCCAGGAAGGACCTTTTGTAGAAACATGGTGCGGTCTATGGCAGGAGCAAAATGCCCACATCATCGGCTAAGAGTATCAGGTGCAATTCGGGAAGATTGTAGGATTTGGCTGCATTTTTGGAGAGTATTAACGGAGTGTCCATGTGGTTGCAGGGATATCCTGTGTCTTGGGAGGTGCAGATTTTTTCAGATGCAGCAGGTGCAGGAGGTTTTGGTGTGTTTTGGGGAGGAAAGTGGTGCGCGTAGAGGTGGCCATTGCTTTGGTTGAAGGAAGGAAGGATCATTGCATGCCTTGAATTCTTTCCTTTGCTGGTTGCATTGCAGTTGTGGGGAAAGGAGTTGCAAAACAAGAAAGTGAATTTCAACATTGACAACGAATGCGTAGTTCATGTGGTGAACAGGCAGTCAGCAAGGGATCATAAGGTGGCGAGACTGATGAGAGAGTTTGTGCTGCGTTGCTTGGAATTGAATGTTGTATTTAAGGCAACGCATGTGCCGGGGATGAGTAATGGCATCGCTGATGCATTATCTCGTTTTCAATGGCAGAGATTCTGTGGATTGGTTCCAGAGGTGGAACAGGAGGGGCAGCGGATTCCGGAGGAGCTGTGGAAGATAGGAAGCTTAGAGCGCTTGAATTAGTAGAGGGTTCACTGGCTCAGGCATCTAGAGAGGCATACAGGAGAGCTTGGGAGGATTTCATAGGAGGGGGAGCTTGTAGTTGGAAGGGTAGGGAGGATGCGGAAGTGCGGAGAAGGGATGATGTCATTAACTTCCTCTTGAAGTGTATGGATAGGGGCTGGTCTAGGGCAACAATAACATGGAAATTGGCAGGAATAGCTTTCTACGGCAAGTGGTTTTGGGGTTTCCAGCCGAGTGGTGGAGAAATGGCGAGTAGGATGTTGGAAGGATGGGCAAGGGAAAATAAAAGGGATGAAGACAAAAGGAGACCAGAATCGGCGGAACTGCTAACAAGGTTGTGCCGGGCTGTGGGAGGGGTTTGCTGGTCGGCCTGGGAAGGAGAATTGTTTGCGATCTGCCTTACATGGCTATTTTTTGGGGCCTTTACGGTTTCAGAGCTGGTGGGGGGAAAAAGTGGAGTTAGTGGCATGCATTGGGAAGATGTCCAGTTTACTGAGTTAGGGTTGGACATCAAGATCAAGAGGTCTAAGACAGATCAAAAAGGGAAAGGCTCTTGGGTTCTGCTGGGTCGAGGGAGCAAGGATTTGTGCTCTGTTCAGACAGGTTTGGTATGGACGGAGCAGTGCAGAGGGAGGATGAGTTTGGTTTTTCAACATAAGGATGGGGCGGCAGTTTCAGCGGTGCAAGTTTTGGGGGTGCTACGAAAGGTTTTGTTAGCAGTTGGGGAAAAGGCAGAGGAGTTTGGAACTCATTCATTCAGGATCAGAGCAACATCTGAAGGTAACAGGTTGGGCTTATCGGAGAATAAGGTGAAAAGTTTGGGGCGGTGGAAGTCCGGGAGATACAAGGGCTAAGTCAGGGATCTGGGTAAAGGGGATGTTTAAAGCATTTTTGTAGGATCCTAGGAGTGTCTAATGTTGGTGGGATGGTTGTGATTTGTAAGTGATATTGTAATTTCTTTTCCACATGCTGCTCTGAGGCCTAGGGAGATTGCACAGATTTGGATCCTGGGCCATTCTATTGTTAAGTGGGCAGGTAAGGAGGCAGAGAAAAGGTTTTTGGCAGGCAATTAGGTTGCAGCTACAAGTTGGAAGTGGTAAGATGGTCTGGTTTAGGGGGGCATCGCTGGGATCAGCTGCTGCCTATGTTGGCGGGATTGAGGGAACGCTATGGGTCTCCAGATGGAGTGATCATTCATGCAGGGGAAAATGATCTGGTAAGAGATACAAGTGTGGCTCTTCTTTGAAAAATTAAGAGAGATTTGGTATGGGTCAGGGAAATGTGGCCCCAAGCATGTGTAGTTTGGACTAAGTTGTTGCCGCAGAGTGTTTGGAGGCGAGCGAGAAGTGGGGGAGCAATAGAGCGGGCTGGGAAGGGAATAAATAGAGAGATGGAAAAATGTTGTGCATCTGCTGCAGTAAATGTTTTGAAACATAAAGAAATAATTAATGAAGGTTTCATGATCTTTATAAAAGATGGGGTTCACTTGTCAGTTTTTGGGAATAGCTACTATTTGGCAGATTTGACCTTTGCGGTGGGAGACATCGTAGGGTGTTGGAAGTAGGAAGAAAAAGGGTACGGGTGGGGCAGAAAGAACACCTCAGTGGTGGGCTTTTCTGTTGCTTGGGGCATGGCCCCTTAAGATGTGGGGGGAAGGAAGCACAATGGGGAAATAGCGCAGGAAAGGATGGGGGTGGTGGTGTTTGCACAAACGGGCTACCCCGGGAACAGGTATTGAACCTGGAGGGGTATGGCCCTGGGAGAAAGTGGGATGCCTTGAGAAGTTTAAGGAGATGGTAGGGAACAAGGAAAAGTTAGGGAGGAAGGGGACCATTTAATTATTTATTTGTTGAAGAAAATGTAAGTGTTGAGTTATTTATTGGTTGTTTAAATATTTTGTTAGTCTGTAAGGTCAGGGGAGCCAGGTAAGCGGTTATTTGTAAGCTTTGGCCTGTCACATTAAAGCAACCTTTTCCACCATAAGCGAGTCTGGGAGTTTTGTGCAATAAGCCAAAAAAGCGGCCCCGGGGGGAACGCAGAGCGTTTACCCGCAGGGTTATTTTGGCGCTGCTTAGGCTAGCAAGCTGGCCTGCGCATAGTGCGCCCCTCACCGGGGTATTTAAGGTTCAGAGGAAGGTTCTGGAGCAGGCGACGGTTGGGACGTGTGTCTGACCTCGCCCTCCCACCCCTTTTTTATGTTATGTCAGGATTCCGGTTTTAAATTTTATTTGGGGAGTGGGTTTCCTTTATATTTATCTGGGCTGGTTATCCTGTTTTCTCATGTATGGGTTTAATATCTGTTATGGTTCTTATTGGTCTTGGGAAGTTTTTGTGTGACAGGTTAGGGCATTAGTTGGGGATTTTGTGATGTAAAGTTCTGTGGCTGATGTGGCAGGTCAGACTGGCTGCTGGCCATAAGAAGGGGGGATTGGTGTAGAGGGGAGTTGTTAAGGGTTTTTGTAGTTGCTTAGTTGCCAGGGGCATGGCCCCTTTAGATGTGGGGGAAGGAAGCACAATGGGGGAATAGCACGGGAAAGGATGGGTGTGGTGCTGTTTGCACAAATGGGCTACCGCAGGGAACAGGTATTGAACCTGGAGGGTGAGGTCCCGGGGGACAAAGCGTGATGCCTTGAGAAGTTTAAGGAGACGTTAGGGAACAAGGGATAGTTAGGGAGGAAGGGGAACTATTTAATTATTTATTTGTTGAAGAAAATGTAAGTTTGAGTTAATAATTGGTTGTTTAAATATTTTGTTCGTCTGTAAGGCCAGGGGAGCCAGGTAAGCGGTTATTTGTAAGCTTTTGCCTGTCACATTAAAGCAACCTTTTCCACCATAAGCAAGTCTAGGTGTTTTGTGCAATAAGCCAAAAAGGGGTCCTTTGCACAAGTCAGGCAACAACTATGTAGGTACAATTCCCATAGTTTGGGAAAAAATTGGAAAATGACAGAAAAAAAGGTATGTGCTGGCCATGTTTGGACCTGTGAGGTAATGGCTTCTGTGAATATTGAGAAAAGAAATGCACCGCTACATTTCCTGGACTCTTCTAGTTAGGAAATCACACATTTATTGTAATTTTTCACAAAACAAGCACAACCACAAGCCAAAAACATAGTCATGGAACACAGGATTTGTTATGCTGATGGCCTAAACAGACGTACTTAGCACATGAAAATAAGGAACAAATGTGTTGAGGAATGGCAAGCATACATTTTTTGAATGAGCACAGCCAGACCTGTTGAAGGATAGGTGATTTGATCAGTTTACAAAAGGGTACAGTGTCTAAAGCAGCCACTAAATTTAGGTTACATTTGGGAAGTTAGAGGGTTGTGTCACAAAGTGCAGTAGCAAATGGATGAAAACGTTATCAAAACAAAAAGAAAACCACAAATGTCCCACCTGCCATATTCCCACAGGTATCTCGACCAAAACGGTACCGCACATGTGTGGGTGCGCCTACCTGGGTGCAAAGGGAGAAGGCTAAACCACTGGTACATGAAATGCCCTGGGGAAGACTGGATTTGGCTTTGTGGAAAACCCACAGATTTGGGCTTAGGGTGTTGCAGCCACTAAGGAAAACATGAAACCCATGCATTTCTGAAAAGAAGACAACCGTGGAAATCCAAAGAGATCTGACTTGCGCAAATCGCCATAGAATTTATAACCAACAAGGCCCGGTAAATTCCAAAATTTAGGGGAAAAAAATAAAATGTTCAGACATTTGCCACAGGGAAACCACTGAAACATGCCGTCACCAACAAATGTCCTACCTTCCCACATTCCCACAGGTGTCCTCACACAAACGTTGCCTCATGTGTGGGTGCACCTCCCGGGAGGAAAAGAAATATTGTCGACCATCCACAATTCCAACGGCAGTCAAAAGGAGCCCCGGCATGGTCCCTATCCCTTCCTGGAGGGAAATTCAGTGATGCAGCCCAGCTAGAGCTCCAGGATGGTCTGCAGTGATGTCACCAGCCTTGGATGCCTGTCTCACATTTGGGTTGACGGCACCAAAGCTCAACATCAGACCTGGGAGCCCAGGCAAGGACCCTGTCCCTACCTGGAGGGAAAAGCTGTAACGCAGCCCAGCCAGGGCTCCAGGCTGGGCTTGGGGATGGTCGACCCACATGGGAGATGGGTGCACAAGGCCTGGCACTTCACCCCCGACCACCCTAGAGCTCTGGCTGGGTTGCGTTGCAGCTTCTCCCTCTGGGAAAGACAGGTGACCCTGCCGAGGCTCCCTGGAACTGCTGCTGGGCTTGTGGATGTTCAACCCAAATGAGGGGCAGCCGCCCAAGGCCAGGGACATCACCCCCGACTATCCGGGAGCTCTGGCTGGGCTGCATTACAGAATTTTCCTCTGGGAAGGGATCATCTTGTGACACTTGTGTCTGTCTTGCTTTGATACCATGCCTTCCTTATATATGGTGTCAGGAGAGGGATGTGACTCAATTGATAAAAACTGAAATCCATGCTGATAATTTTCGTACGGCCAGAAGGGGAACATAGAATTGTTGAACTCCTCGACTTTGCTGGTGTATCCATGCTAAAACAGGTTTTTCTCTTTCAGCTACGTATCCCGACTGGTCAACAAGATTTGTTCTTTAAACTCAAGTATTATTAGACACCCTTACTCTCTCCCACTATAATATACAACAATGGGATCAAATAATACTGAAAGTTCGACCAGCCTTTACCTTTATTAGACCTAGTGCCTTAGAACTGCCCGCTCCTGAACCTTTTAGCCATCTGTTGTAACGCCATCAGGGTTAGAGACCAACCTAGCGAAGTCAATCCCTTCTGCAGAATCAGACTCAGACGAATCAGATGACTTCGAAACTTTATCCGAGGGAGTCGAGACCTGATTTTTTCTGATTCAGAAAAATACACCGAAGGAACTCTTACCCCACCTGGAGAAATGGCTGATCTTGCTAATGTCAGAACCCAGTTTGCGGCCCATCAAATACAGGCTGAAGCTCAAATCCAAGAAAATCTAACAAAATTGGTTGAGTTGCAAAAACTAGACTCCTACTACCACAGGTGTACTTCAACCATACCTAGAAGGCGAAGATCTAGGGAATGTATTCTTGAATTTCGAATGCCTAGCTGAACAACTGGGATGGAAAGAGAACCTTAAAAGGTGCTATTTTGCTCCTCTCTTGAAAGGTGAACTACAAAGTGCCTATAAACTACTTAATCTTGTCCAGGGAGCCACCTTTGTATCCATCAAAGAAGGATTGTTGAAAAGAGTGGGGCTTACTTGCAATTTTTATTGACAGAATTGAGGGCCATTAGATTGAACCTGGGAGAAACCCCCTAGAAATGGGTTAATGTGTCATTAACACTGTAGCCCTTTGGGTCAATAACAGATCCCTAGTAAAGATAATAGAGATGATCATCTTAGAACAGTTCACCAATTCCTTGCCCCCTTTTTTTGCAAAAAGCCATCTTACAGTTTAGTCGATCTACCCTAGCCATGGCCATTGAAGCTGCACAAAACCACTCAAATGCAGCTAAACACTTCCACTCAGAACATCAAGGGGAGGAACGGAAAGATTACAAACCTATCCACCAACCTCAATCTCAGGGCGTAGACAAACAAGGAGGGAAAAAAAATCAATAGATCTGACCCTAAAACCAAAGACAAAATCAGAAGGGAGGAAACTAATGAAAGCAGACCACCCCATCGCATCTGCTTTTCCTGTAGAGAAACAGGGCATTTAGCTAGAAAATAGCCAAGAATTTAAGGGACCAATCTATGGAAATAGGCTGTTTAAAGGGGGAAGAGTGGGAAAAACAAGAAGCAGATTTAGATACCTTGAGCATATGTTTATGTCAGTATTCTGCTGACTTCACATATGAAAAGGTTTGGGTCTGACTTGGTCACAACAAACAACCTCGAAAAACGCTGCCCTAGTTAGAGTTACCTGTGTCCATGGAGACAATGAAGTATACCCCAAAATACCTGTACACATTAAAATCTGGGGTGAATCCTGTTAAATATCTTCAGCCATCATTCCAGGACTCCCGAGGAAGTTATTCTTAGTCGGGATTTCCCTACCTTTCCTTTTATCTTGCAGGAAACCCCACCTCCCTTTGGAGAATTTTTAGCCCAGAATTGCTGGCAGTCGACCCACTACTCCAAGACATAATATGGGACTGAGAAAAATCAGAACCCCACAAAACCCCTTCAAGATTTAAAGAACTTATGACACCCGAATCAACCATTAGAGACCAATCATAGGTTACTTTAGAGAGAGCAATAAAGCCACTCCACCTCTACCTACATCGGCGAAAGAAAATCAATGGAATATGCAAGAGTTCCTGGACATACCTCATCTCTGCTCTGTTCCAGTTCTTAACAACGAAGAACCTGGACAAAAAGACGGGCATATCCACCTCGCATAGGGGAAGGCTATGTGAGAATCCAAATGGTGTCTCACATGCTAGTCCCTGGGATCTGTCATCCAGGAGGCCAGGACATGGCAATCGCTTTTGGATCCAGTTCCTGAGGGTGGACCAGTGTGGGAGTATCACCTGGATGAGGGTTCCTCAGGAGTGGAATTGGGACACCAAATGTTGAGTCATGGCATTCCCTTCCTAATAACACCTTTTCCCCATCCTTCCAAATAGGGTGCCTAGGAACTCAACCCCCACCCCTTCCCCAACACAAACACTTTTTCACATAAGTCAAAATGTACTAACACCGAGCCGTATACCCGACATGTCCCAACACAAGGGTCAGGAAAAGACAGCTAATTACTGATAATTACACACACCTGACTTCCATCACACTTCCCCACATGGATAAAAGGCGGAGCACGGAAACACACTCTGAGTGATGCAAATCACCTGAGAAAGAAGCAGTTCCGAGATGGCGTTTTAACACAAGGATAAAGACGGCGAGCTAAGAAAGGGTTGCAAGGAGGGAATTGCCCTTGGCCTTTTCAACGAAAGGAAACTGTTACTTTCAAGAGCTCGCAAGGATAAGAAACATAAGACCGGGAACTAGTGCTGAAGAAAGGTGCATTGTGTATCAAATGTACATGGGCTCTACCGCATCGATAGCCGAGGTGGGGAGGAGAGATTGCCACCGTGGTACAGTCCTTTTCTCCTGCAATAAATCACTCCAGTAAAGTCAGACCAGCCGGTGAGTCGGGGAGACTGATAACAGACCGGTCCTTGTTAGACCCATGGTTGCGTGTGACAACATTGTGTGAAGAAAGCTGCAAGGAACAAAGCATACAGCATTTGTGAGGAGTGACACAAATATAATTGAGTATTCAAGGAGTGAGTGAACTTTTGAAAAAAAATAGATACCATACAGAGTGGTCCGGCACCACGTTGGTGCTCATTCGAAAGTCTCTGTTAGGTTTCCGACAGAGAGTGTAAAATTGTGATCTGTAATTACAAAATGGCAAGTGTGAACCCGAGGAATGCAGAGAGAAAGCCAGGGTAAGGGAATCCCGCTTTCTGATGATAGTGTTATTGTAAATTGTGTAGTCAAAGTGATCCTGCATCGGGTCAAGCAAAATCCCATGCACATTTGAAAGTCTTATATAGCAAAACTGAAGTTGCGATTGGTCCGAGTCCGGCTGAGGGAGACTATTTGCAAAAAGGGATCTGAGTCCGACAGAGGGGGATGCAGGGTGAACCGCGAGTCACCCAAGACCTAATTGTAAAAAGGGATCTGAGCCCGGAAGAGGGGGATCCAGGGTGAAGAGTGAATCATCCGAATTGAATACTTGTGAGAGGAAAACCATTTTGTGCTTTGTTTTGATACATCAGGCCCTCTGAAGAGACTGATAATTAAAGAGACTTGGACACAGAAGGCCCTGATATTGGTACTGGAACTGTATCCACGTGCCGAAGTAGCAAGAGTGTGTGCTATGCTCGAGTGAAACGGCTTGTCCTGTGCTGAAAACGTGGGGAAAGGAGGCCCACGGCCTGCACATCCTGACTTATTCTTTGTGAACACTTCTTTAATTTTCATGAACATTATCCCCCTCTATTTGTAAATTAGTGATAAGGATTGGCAATTGTTTTTTTTTAGTATGGGCCCTTTTTATGTTGACAAGACTGCACTAGGACTGCATTATTATTATTTGATGGCCGTAGCTTGCTTCCATCTTAGATTTAAGTTTAGATATGCATTTATCAAACCCTTATTAAAAGTTCATTAAACGCCCTTGAAATGTGGTCACTTGTGTCTGTCTTCCTCAATAACATGCCTTTCTTACATGGGTGAGTGTATTCTGATACAGAGTCTCCCCTTGAAGGGGGAGAGTTTATTCAGCTATAGAGTCTCCCCCATCAAGTGGAGAGTTTATTCTGCTACAGAGTCTCCCCATCCAGGGGGAGAGTTTATTCTACTACAGAATTTTCCCCTTCAAGGGGAGAGGTTATTCTGCTACAGTGTCTACCCTTCAAAGGGGAGAGATTATTCTAATATATAACCTCCCAGTTGATTATAATGCACAGTCTCCCCTTTCAATGGGGTGAGTGTATTCTGATACAGAGTCTCCCCTTTCAAAGGGGACAGTGTCATGGTCATGAAGTCAGGGTGTCGCATGCACAGGAGACCTGGGTGGACACTGTCCTGGCACATTTGGCACCAGGCTCATGAACAAAAGTAAACAAGAACATCCATTTAACACCAAAAAGCTTTTATTATGGACATAGCACTTCAGATGCATTAACCTTGAACATTCCATCCATTAAGTAGCCCCAAGTGTATTCTTGGGTGTGGCTGCTAATGGATTGCCTTCAAATGTGCTCACTCTCTAGGAGTGGCAGGGTGTGGCTGGTAAGCCGGCCCTAATTGGCGTGCCCACGATCTCAGCTATATAAGCTGTCCCGATCCTCAACACAGATGCTTCACGTTATTCTGCACTTGCAAGCAGCGTAATGCTCACCGTCGCCTGAGGTCAGACTTACCTTTGAAGATCCTGCTTCCTGGACATCCTGCTTCCTGCCAGCATACTTACCAATTGGGGGAAGCTATTCTTACCTGTAGATCTCTTCAGCAAACCAAGTATTCATCTTTACACTTTCCGGAACGCTGAAATCTTCATCTTGGCACTGCAGCACGACATGCTCCATCGTCGACAGCAGCACCTGCAAGGAAAAACAGAAGACGAGGTTAGACATTGAAAAAACTGTCAGTTTAAGGATGCACTTCGTCATACTTAGCGCTTTCCTTAACCCATCACTTACCTGCTGTCGAACATTGCGATAGCATCCATCTTCGATCCGGGCGCGTCTCACGTTTCACAGCTGCATTGAGGCTGCATTTCCATTTAAGCGAAGAAAACAGAAGAGAGACATTATTGCGGGCATAAATAGGAGCAACATATAAAGACAATAAACAGAACGAACAGCATCACAAGAGCTCAAAAAAGACTTACCAATCATATGGAGAAGCATAGTCGCAGCTGGACTGGACACATCCTTATCAGGGATCAGTGAAGGAACTAGATCCAATTCGACGTGCCCCTGCCAGAAGTAGCAGAACGGAGAGCTTATCTTCCATAATTCACAGGAGCAATATCACCACGTTCCACCGCTCACAGCTTTTCTACTGAGGGAGAGGCCTGAAGGGGGTGATTCAAGTTCAGGGAGGGCTGCAACCGTGCCCCAACGCCTGCGTAGAGACCAGGTGAGCGCAACAGAGAGGTTATTCTGCTACATAGTCTCCCCCTTCAAGGGGAGAGTTTATTCTGCTACAGAGTCTCCCCCTTTCGATCACAGGTTCCCACTGTCAAGATGAATTAGAACTCAATAGAATCTATTATTATTACTATTACTATTACTATTACTTTACCATCATAGAGATGTGGATGATGCATAACAATCTAGCACTTAACAGAGGGAAGACTGAGTTTATGATCATGGGTTCATCAGCATCGCTTGACAAATTGGACCCATCCTATAAGCTCGTTAGACTAGGTGAAGTGAACATCGATCCCCAACCCAAAGTTAAGATCCTTGGCGTCACTATCGACCAACTGCTTAATATGAAAACCCATGTGGGAATCACAGTAGCAGTCACTACCTATTATGTCAAACTATTGGCATATCTCCCGCCGTACACTTTCCCAGCAAATGCTGAAAAAATAGCATGCTCCATAATAGTAGCGAAAATTGATTACTGTGGCAGTCTCTTTGCAGGAGTCAGTAAAGCAGTAATTAACAAACTCCAAGTAGTACAGAATGGCACAGTGAGAATCATCATTGGGCTTGCTCACCCGGTGCATGTCACAGAGGCAAGACGCTCTTTAGAGGCCCATATCACATTCAGACTTGCAGTCATAACGTTCAAATGTAGATTGGGTATAATGCGAGACACTTATTTGAGCATATCAGGGAAAAACCCACCTACAGAAATTTAAGGTCAAGCAATCAAAATGTCCTTTTCATCCCTAGATGCAAAACCAAGCAATCACAGACAGGGACCTTCTTTAGTTCTGCTCTGCTGATATGGACTCCTCTTCCCCATCACTGCAAGCTCATTCCTCTCTTCTCTCTTTTAAGAAAGAACTTAAGACTTTTCTATTCCAATAATCATCTTACGGAGAACTAGTTGGTGCTCCCAGCTCCTAAATTCTCATCATTTCTCGGTGGCTATGTGCCCATGTCCTTTTTCTTGTACTTGTCTGTCTTGTCTGTGCCCTCACCCCTAAGGGCCTATGACTGTGCATTATAAATAAACTAATAATAATGATAAGGTTAGAGTTTATTCTGAAACAAAGTCTCCCCCTTTTTAGGGGGAGAGCTTATTCTGATACAGATTCCCCACTTCAAGGTGGAGAGTTTATTCTGGTACAGAGTCTCCCCTTTCAAGGGGGAGATATTATTCTGCTATGTCGTCTCCCCCATCAAGGGGAAAGTTTATTCTGCTACAGAGTCTCCCCATCCAGGGGGAGAGTTTATTCTACTACAGAATCTTCCCCATCAAGTGGAGAGTTTATTCTGCTACAGAGTCTCCCCTTTCAAGGGGGAGATGTTATTCTGCTATGTAGTCTCCCCCATCAAGGGGAGAGTTTTTTACTGATACAGAGTCTCCCCCTCAAGGGGGAGTGTTTATTCTGGTACAGAGTCTACCCTTTCAGAGGGAGAGTTTATTCTGAAACAGAGTATCCCCTATCAAGGGGAGGGTGTATTCTGATACAGAGGGCCTCATTACAAGAAGGGCGGAATGGGATTAACGGCGCCGGTAATGGTGCTGGCACCGTTAATCCCATTCCACCCTATTACGAAGTAAAACCAGACGTCCAAAGCGGGTCCCGCTCTTACATGTCCATTGTTAGCTCCATCCCAATTCCCATTGGGCTCAAATGGGAATGGGGAAGGACCCGATCCGCGTTCCCTGAAGGAGGAAATACTGGACCCTCCAAAGTTGGAATGGCCCAGTATTTCCCAATTCAGGGAACCCGGATTCGGACACGATTTTGGAGGCAGCCATGCCCTTTTTAAGGACATGGCTGCCTCCAAAGTCGTAATAGAGCCCAGAGTCTCCTTTTTCAAAAGGTAGAGTTCATTCTGCTATAGAGTGGCCACCTTCAAGGGGAGAGTTTATTCTGACACAGCATATCCACTTCAAGAAGGAGAGTTTATTCTGCTACAGAATCTCCCCCATCAAGGGTAGAGTTTATTCTAATACAGAATCTCTCCCGTCAAGGGGGGGGTTTATTCTGATACAAAGTCTCCTCTTCAAGGGGGAGAGTTTATTCTGGTACAGAATCTGCCCCATCAAGGGGAGAGTTTATGCTGATACAGAGTCTCTCCCCAAACAAGGTGACGGCTAAACAATATTTCAACAGAGACTCGCCTGACTGGATTTTTCTAAAAACCTCCCTAGAAGAGTAAAGCCACAGTTTGAAAAAAAAAGCCAGATGTTGAAGGGTTCAAAATGAGAGGAAATTAAGTTCTTGTCATGGGGGAGAATTTATTTCAAAGGGGGGCATTGCATTTCAGAATAAATTCTCCCGGGGTGGAATTTATTTCAGGGGAGGGTTTATTTCATGACACCGGCCGCACATCGTTGAGTTCTCACAAAGCCCTTTATCAATCTGGGATGTCCGTTGCACAGTGGTCGAAGTGTACAAAAAGTAGCAGTGCAACTATGCTCCCTCAAGGCCTGCCCTCTCTCACCAGACCCCCTCCCATGTGCAATCCAAACCCCCAAACAAACACACCTGCTATTTAAGCGAACGTGCAGTGCACTGAAGTGCACGTTTCATCTTTTTCCTACACTTTTATTTAAAAATGAAACTGCTCTGTAACAGTTTCTTTTTAAAATAAAAGTATAGGAACAGTAAAGCTTTAAATTAAAAAAAAGCAGAGATGCACCTCTTCCAAAAACTCCCACCGACTTTGACCACTGCCATTGAATCCGGGTGGTGCAAAAACAGACCACACGGTGTGTCACGTGAAAATGCCAACTGCAGCCTTTGTCATTGAAGGGTGCTGTACCTGGGGTGGCATGTGCTACCCCTGGAATCTGATTGGCCACCCCAGGTTTAACCCCATCATCCTAAACAATGTTATATTATGTTAAAGGACATTTGTACTGCACACTATCACCACCAGAGTGTTCCCCTGGTGCCCTGGCTGGTCTGAAAAGGAAAGGGGGTTGGGTGGGTGTAAGTTAGTAGGACTGAGTGGGAAAAGTGCAAGAGAGCAGTGATGTGCGTTTGGAAGCTTCAGTTTGGTTAGCACCGTTCCCTGAGCTTGGGTGTGCTTTTCAGCTGGTAGCCATCATGTTCTGTTGTGAGTTGCTATGTGTGATTTGTTTTGCTGTTGCGGTGTAGTGAAGTTTGTGCAGTTTGCTGTGATTTAGAGGTGTGGTTGTGTTTGGTTAAGGTTTGAGAGGTGTATGCAGAAAGGTGAGATTTGTAGTGCGTTGGTTAGTGGCATCACTATCTAAATGTGATGCATGCTAATTTCCCAATTCTTACTAGATGTGATGCGTGAATAACTCCACATCTCTATCTAAATGTGGCGCAGGCCAACACTCACAATCCTATCAGGATGTGATGCAAGCTAACCTTCAACAATTATTTCTGAATGTGGCACTGGCAAATATTCATACTCCTGTATGGATGCAACGCAAGCTCATATTAACACTTCTATCTGAATGTTGCTTTTGCTAGTATTCACAATCCTGTCTATATGCGACACAAGCTAACATTCACAGTTCTTTCTCAATGTGGCCCTGGATAATATTCACAGTTTTATCTGAATGTGGCAATGGATAGTCTTCACAATCCTGTCTAGATGAGACACAAGCTAATATTCACAGTTTGACATGCATGAGGCATTGGCTATTAGTCCCTTCCTGTCTAGATGTGACGCAAGCTAATATTCACAGTCCTATCTGAATGTGGCTTTGGCTATTATTCACAGTTCTCACTGAATGTGGCTTTGGCTAGTATTCACAATCCTGTCTAGATGCGATGCAAGCTAATATTCACAGTTCTATCTGAATGTGGCATTAGCTAATAGTCACAGTTACAACTGAATGTGGGGCTGGCTAACACTCACAGTTCTATCTGAATGTGGCTTTGGCTAAGATTCACAATCTTGTCCAGATGCGATGCAAGCCAATATTCACAGTTCTATTTGGAGTGGCTAGCACAGATAGGGTACAGTTCATCTAGATGTGAGATATAGCTAGACAATGCAGTTGATAGCTTAGTGGATATATATGTGGTTAACAGTTGCCAAACAGAGAGTGGTACATCATGCAGGTTTTAGGCTAATGGGCGGTGAGGAGGATAAAATATGTGAGAGGTGGGCCAGTTTGGTGGGGGTGCAGTGATTACTGTGCCCCCCTTTCCACATCCCACTTACTTTGTTTGTGGCTGCTGGTTGACAGCTGCCTGCTTCCTGAATCCCCTGCTGACAACTACAGACACCATCTGGAGCTGCTTCTGCCGGAGCTGCCCTTTGCCTGGGGGCCCTTTGCAATGGGCTGCCCAGGCAAGGAGGCTTCCCTAGGTGGTGATTCTTAAGTAGGGCTGAAAGGCCAATCAGGGTTAAGGCCAATCAAGGACAGATGGGCGGGGTGGGGGTCCAGAGGGAAGGTTGAGCCAGTAGGTGGCCTGCAAAGGGAGTGCAGAGGGGGCAAAGTGAGCACTTGGTGTGCAAAAACAATTTAAAAGCTCAAGGTGAGCACTATTTTACACATAATATGGGGATGCTGTCCCCACCTAGCCTCGCCGCATGATGGAAAGTGGAGCGGCAGGTTGCAATGGGGTTAGTCCCTCATTGTGTGTGTTGGGTCACAGGTTTAGGCCAATCAAGGCCGGATGGGCATGGAGAGGACCAGAGGGAAGGGTAAGCAGGAAGGTGGCCTGCAAAGGGAGCGGGGATGGGGTGAAGAAAGCACTTGGTGTGCAAAAACAATTAAAAAGCTCAATGTGGATAGGCCACCAGGGGGCGCAGGCATGATGGCAGCCTGATCTCACAGCTCCCTGAGTAGCCCCGGGAAAACAGCAAAAACTGCCCGAAAATGCCACCCAGACCCCAGCTGACCATGTGATTCGGGTGTCCGAACTTGTAAGGAGCCCACCGGTCCTTTCCTTGAGCACGGAGGCCGCCTCAGGCCCGAGACTTGCCGTCCCATTTGGAGAGGCTTCCCCTCCCCCTCCTGGGCGGCTTCCCGGCATCGGCGGTGCACAGAGTAGCAGGCCCTGCGTCGGCTCGAGTGGAGAAGCATCCAGCCCCTCGCCAGAGCTGCTCGCACCACAAGTGAACTGGGAGCTTTGTTGGCTATGCGCCGCTCCGTGGGACATCACCGAGAGGTGCAGCGTGGCCTCCGGCTGAAGGGTGAGGCATCGATCCTTCGCACTCATCCGCCCCTCCTGGGGTCTCTGAGATACCAACCCTGGCCGACGCGGGAGTGCGCCCGGGCCCTCTGCAGCAACGCCGGCGGGGGACAACATCCCACGGAGCTCCACTCCACGCCAGGTCAGTGAGGCGTTGGAGCACACGGCCCTCGCTTTCCCCCTACTGACCGGCAACACCTGAGCGGGCCCTGCCACCACCTCAGGCCAACGCGGGAGCATGCCTGGGGCCCCCCGTTCCCCCCTACTATCCACATGTTTTATTTGTGCAGCGGACACCGCACTGCCCTCCCTGACACCTCGGACAATGTCAGATTGGCCCCTGGGCACACTGAATCTACCGGGCCCCGCTCTGGGCCCCTCAAGCTCACTGCAGTGATTGCGAGGACCCCCGGGGGACACCCAGCTCCTCCCCAATGGACTACCCCAACCACCCCGGACCTGCACGCCATCCAGGGTAGTATCCAAACAATTCTGGATGAAATAAGAGGGATGCGGTCCGACATGGGGGCCAAACTGGCTGACCTCACCACAAAGGTTACCACATTAGAGGACCGAATTGAGGGAGTCGAAAACAACCAGGTCTCAGCCGACCTCCTTGAGGAATAAACAGAGGCTAGATTTAAGGAGATGCGGCGCCGCGAGGAGGACCTCTGCTTGAGGATCGACGATATGGAAAATCGCGAGAGGAGAAATAACCTACGGGTCTTCGGCCTGGTGGAGGCGGAGGGGGAGACTAAGGACTCGAAGGAAGGGTGCATGACATCATCCGGATCATCCTCGGAATTGATTCGGGGGAGGCGGTCCTGATTGATCAGACCCACCGAGCAGGCGGGGGAGGTAGAGGCCCGCGCTCCGTACTTGCGAGGTTCCACTATTACAGGGACAAGGCCAAGATCCTGGAAAGAGCAAAGACTCTAAAGAACATCCAAAACGGGAACTCAAGAGTGACAATCTTTCAGGACCTCTCAGCACTCACACTCCAGATGAGGAAAAAATGCGGGCCCATCACTAGATGGCTGCAGGGTAAGGGAGTCCGCTACCACTGGGGACACCCATTTTATCTAGCTTTTGAGTGGCACAGTGAGAGATTTCATCTCGTAACGGAGGAGGACATTCTGAGAGCCACTGAGGACTTGGTGGGAGCCCCAAGCACATCACAGGACTGAGGTGGAGACGGGGGAGATCGCAGCCGTGCCCCCATGTGGGGACCTGATCTATCTCAGGGGAAGCTCAAGGTTAAGGGCGCATGGAAATTTCGGAAAACTCAACATCCCCCCCGCAGGCCGCGGGGAGCCTACATAAGTGCACTCAGATTGCCATGAAAAGCTAAGGTCCAGGTGATCGCGGGGGGAGGGGGGAAGGAATTGACATTGCAATTGAAATTGAAATTGAAGGTATTTCATATGTTGCCACGGTTGGCCAATGGTTTTGTTTGATGTGGGGGGAAGAAGGAAAAGCGTAAAGTCACAGGAGGAGAGATATGAAAGTGAGGGGGTTTTTCAGGTCGACACAGGTTGGCCTGGGTTCTTTGCTTGGAGAGGGGAGGGGAGGGTAAAGCGCAAAGTCATGGGAAGAGGAAAGATAGGGGCACTGAGGTTGGTGGCTCACAGGTCTCACCCCCAAGTTTAAAGAACACTATGGGGTTAGCGTGAAAATGCGGCCTCGGCTGGGGGCCCAAAAGGTGGGGGTTGAATTGCGGTGGTGTGCCTTGGTGGTTTGTGAAGCGGGGGAGGCTCCCCGGAGACCCAGAATGCAACTGGGACTAGGGGACTATCTGGGGACAAGGAAGGGTAGACAAGCATGGTTCTCAGAGATACTCCTGGGGCCAGGGTAGCAACCCTGGTGGTTCGTCGACTAACTCCGACATGAGTTGGGTGAAGGAGACGAACGCCTTGTTAGATGGGAAAGGGGGGAGGGGTAGGGGGTAGGGGAGGAGGGAGTGTAAAAGTTGAGGGGTACAACACGTCATGGGGTCGGGAGCAACAGGAAGACATGGACTTGAAGGACCACACAGTCATATGAACGAGAATGGGCAACGACGACCATGGTTGAAGGTCGAGTAGGTACGCTCAACGTAAAAGGCCTGAACTCACAAAATAAACGCTCCCTCACAAGCAATATGTTCTGCAAGCAGAGGCTGCTCGCTTTCTGCAGGAAACACACTATAGGAGGGGAACAGAGTCGACGATCAGGGGGAAGGAAATTGGCAGGAATTTTTGGGCCTCACATAAGTCTTCTAAAAAAGAGGGGGTGGGCATTCTCGTGGGCAAATCCATGCATCTTACAGAGGTGGAGACGAAAAGGGGCTTTGGGGGCAGATTTATCAGTATAAAGGGGTTTCTCAGGGGCGGCGGGTCACCTTGGCCACCATATATGCGCCCAATACTGGCCAGGTCAGGTTCATCCACAAGATATTTCAGGTTATGGACGAATGGGCAGAAGGGGCAATGATCCTGGGCGGTGACTTTAATCTCATCATGGACCCTCGCCTAGATTGGTGGTCGGCTAAGGGGACGGGGACAAAGGAACCCACGAAGGAAAACCTCGCACTGAGGGACCTCCTGCAGGAATATTACTGGGTTGACGTCTGGCAAAAGTGCCACCAGGCACCCGAGGGATATACATTCTTCTCCCCCCCACACCAGAAGTATACTAGAATTGACCTATTGCTGGTCTCCAAGGAGGGAGGAGGGGTGATAAATGGCCCATTAGTGGAGTCCGTCACTTGGTCAGACCACGATCTTTTGGTCATGGACTGGCGGCTACAGGAGACAACGCGGTCTTATAGATGGCGATGCAATGACACCCTCCTGAGAGACCAGGTATTCAGAGAATTCCTCCGTAAGGAAATCGAAGCCTATTTTATAACAAATGACACGGGCGAAACGTCGATGGCCACGGTCTGGGAGGCAGCCAAGGCCACATTTAGGGGCCTTCTCATAGCTGAGGGCTCTAGGAGAAAGAGGGAAAGGGCTCTGATTGAATCCAAGCTATGGAGAGAATTGCAAGCCCTGAGGACACAGCTTACTAAGGGTGACATAGATCGGGCGACCCTCCTGGGGGAACTGAAAGAAATGAAGCAAGCCGTACACACCGTCCTAAATGGTGAAGTGGTTATAAAGCTGAGATGTACTAAGCAGAGTTACTATGAAAAGGGAGACAGATTTGGGACCCTTTTGGCGCATAGGCTGAGGGGGAGCAGGGCGGACAGACAGGTCAAGGGTATCAGGGAGCGGGGAGGTAACATCCAAACCAAACGGAGCAAATAATGCAGTCTTTTGCGGGGTTCTATAAAAACTTATATACCAAACAGGAGGAGGGGTCCACCAATGAGCTCCGGAAATATTTAGAAGATCATCTTCTCCCCCAGCTCACTGAACTAGAGAGGGAGGTCTTGGAAGGGGACATAATGGAGGAGGAGGTGGAGCAGGCCATCAAGCAACTGAAAGTGGGTAAGGCCCCGGGGGGTGACGAATATACCGCTGACTTCTTCAAATAATTTCAAGCGGTCCTGATAGAGCCGTTGACTAAGCTCTTTAACCAGATTAGAAACCCGGAGACCATCCCACCAACGTTCCTACAAGCCCTGATTACGGTCATACCAAAGCCGCGGAGGGACCCTACAGACTGTGGATCATATAGACCCATTTCACTTTTAAACGTGGACGCAAAATTATTTACCAGAATCCTAGCCACACGTCTGGAGCGGTACCTTCCCCGACTGGTTCACCCAGACCAAGTGGCTTTCATACTTAATAGGCAGGGCGCGGATAGCATGCGTAAGACCTTACACATCCTGGGCTTGAGGGAGGTCAGAAGGGAAGGTGCTCTTCTCCTATCCCTGGATGCGGAGAAGGTGTTTGACAGGGTGAGCTGGTCTTTCATGGGAGGGGTCATGTCGTCCCTGGGGATGGGACCAAGGTGGCGGGGGTGGCTTTCGGCCCTATACTCCAACCCCTCAGCGAGGGTGGTGGTCAACTGGGGGAATCAGAGGTATTCCCACTAGAGAGGGGCACCAGGCAGGGGTGTCCACTGTCTCCTCTCATCTATGCACTGGTGATGGAACCCTGGGCCATAGCGAATAGGGGGAATGAGAAGATTAAAGGCATCAAGATGGGGGCTATGCACTGCAAAGTGAGCCTATTCGCAGATGATGTCCTACTCTACCTCTCTGAACCCTCCCAGTCGGTTCCTGAACTCTTGAACAGTTTAGAACAACACAGGACTCTAGCGGGCTACAAGGTCAACCTGGGGAAGTCAGTTGCATTCGTGGCAGGACACCTCAACGAAGTAGATAGACAGTATGTGGTGGATCTTCCGTTTTATAGCCGGGAGGAGGGCTTTTGTCACCTGGGGATCCATATACCATCTGATTTAGCAGACCTTTTTACAGCCAACTATCCACCTTTGTGGTCCACAATCAAACGCGACATGGAGAGATGGTCGAAATCGGGCCTATCCTGGATGGCCCGACTTAACTCAATTAAAATGGTGATCCTCCCCAAATTACTTTACTTGTTTCAAATGCTTCCAACCCAGATACCAAGGCCATTCCTCCTGGAGATTAGACGCGCCCTTTTGCGCTACCTTTGGGCGGGAAAGCCCCACAGAATTGCCTATGAATATGCCTTCTCCCCGGTTACTCTGGATGAATGGCTGTGGGTCCCCAGGAGGCGCATTCCAAGGAGTATTTTGAACCATCCGGTCCTGGGAGTAGTGTGGTCCATATGGAAAGAGGGGGGTTGCCTTAGATGGCTCAAGACCTGGCCTTCGCCCCTGAGCTGCATCTGGGCCCCTCCATTGATGGACGGGATTAATGAACCACTAGCCTTTCAGAAATGGTATGAGACGGGCTTGAGCAGAGCGGGACAGCTTTGGGTGGACGGTGCATTCATCTCCCTCGGAGACCTCGGGGACCTCCTGGGCCTGGGTGCCCTCTCTCCATTCCGATTCTTGCAACTTAAAGGGGCCCTCACCAAAAGTAAGTGGGGAGACACCCTTAGGAGGGTCCTAACAGAGTTCGAAAAACTTTTGGTCACGTACAAGGGTACTAAAGGGGTAATATCCAGACTCTACGGCTTCTGTTGTTGTCCACCCAGAGGGATCCCTCCCCCCCGCCCAGGTCCAGTGGGGAAAAGACCTAGGTACACCCATCACTGATAGAAGGTGGACCCAGATGTGTAGGCAGGCCAACCGCTCCACGGCTGCGCCCCAGTATCGTCATCAGGCCCTGAAAGTAATCCATAGATGGCACTACCCACCCCAGAGAATAGCCAGAATGCGGAAGGGGTATGACCCACATTGTTGGAAGTGCCACACCGAACGGGGCAACTATGCACACATGTGGTGGTAATGTCGGGTGGCACAAACCTATTGGAATGAGGTCCTATCCTGGATAAAGGAAGTAGATGACATAGAAAGAACTATGTCGCCATGGTTGGTTTTGTTTGGTATTGAGGTGGAAGGGGGCCCGAAAGTGGCACATGACCACATGTTACAGGTCATGCTGGTGGCGGCCAGGTGCTGCTGGGCACAGAAGTGGAAGGCCTCCCAACCACCAGGGGAGAAGGACTGGGTCACCAAATTGCGCGCCATATATGATATGGAGTTCCTTACCCAATTGATTGATGAATCCAAGACCAACATCGAGGGTCTGTGGCTACCCTTCTTCGACAAATATGGGTCAGTAAATTGAGCCTGGGGGATCACTCTGGAGCCACAGCCTGGGGTTGAGGACCTGCCCCGTTGAGTGCCGCCCACGAGGACTGGGTGGGCCCCATGAGGAGGGCGTTATGGCCCGGGGGCTTGGGTCCTGCGTTCCGAGCGTTCACATAAGAACTGCCTACTACCTGTACTACATTTTGTCTTACTGTGTCGGACCCTTACTATGTTCGTTGCTCTATGACCCACTGCGTGGGAGAGGGGAGGGGGGGACTCGAGGGAATAAAGGTTGTGTATGCATTTTGAATTTACTCTAGCAGATGTATGATTCCAATGTCATAACCTAAATGTTTCAATAAAACTAAATTTTCAACAACAACAAAAAGCTCAAGGTGAGCACTGTTTTACAAAAAATATGGTGATGCTGTCCTCACCTTGCCTCGCTGCACGATATACAGTGGAGCAGCAGGTTGCAATGAGACAAATCCCTCGTTGTGTGTTTTGGGTCAGGGTTTTAGGCCAGTCAAGGTCAGATGGGTGAGGAGGGGGCTGGAGGGAAGGGTGACCAGGAAGTCGACCTGCAAAGGCAGTGGAGAGAGGGCAAAGAAAGCACTTGGTGCGCAAAAACAATTTAAAAGCTCAAGGTGAGCACTATTTTACACTGAAATATGGGAATGTTGTTCTCACCTTGCCTCACTGCACGAAAGAAAGTGAAGTGGCAGGTTGCAACAGGTCTAGTCCCTTGTTGTGTGTTTTGAGTCAGAGGTTTAGGCCAATCAAGGCCAGATGGACGGAGAGGAGGCAGGACGGAAGGGTGAGCAGGGAGGCGGCATGCAAAGGGAGCAGTGAGTGGGCAAAGAAAGTGCTTGGTGTGCAGACAAAATTAAAAAGCTAAAGGTAAACACTATTTTACACAAAATATGCAGATGCTGTTCTCACCTTGCCTCGCTGCACAATGAAAAGTGCAGGAATCTCCAGTGAAATGGGGAGTACCTTTTGGAGATCTAACAGTGGAACCGACAGAGCATGCTAACATGGCAAAATAATGGATGGAAAATACATTCAAAAGAATTGTGGGGAAAGGAACTGTGGCAGGACATATGGGAAATGCTATCACAAAGTGAAGTGACAGTGTATCATGTGGAGGCACATGTACTTTTGACTCATTAAAACGTTGGTTTAATTCTGTTGCAGATTAACACACCAAGATGTCATCTGTGGACGCAGAGGCCCAGGAGGAGGATTTGGAGGATCTGGCGAAGTGGGCTCACGAGAAATGTAGGCACCTTGGAGAAAAGCTAATCGCAGGTGGGCACAAGCTTAAGGGATCAACATCCCTTTAGAATTAGTGAAAACAGTTATATTGCAATGTCTGGTGTATTAATATCAGTGACATAGACCCATCCCTCATACTGTCCAGGGCACTTTGCAAAGGTGCAAGTTGCCAGGTCAAATGGTTTGTCCTGCTTCTGTCTTCTGTCCTCCCTTCCTTGTCTTGTCGTGCCTAGAAACAGTTGTGTACAGGCACGTTATAAATGACATATTATATCATATATCATAGGGACCACATCTCTGAGGTTCGGAGGCAGGTTCATTGGCTCCCAGTTAAAGATAGAATTGTCTTTAAAACCCTTGCCCTTACGCATAAATGCACCCATGACCTGGCACCCCCTTACTTGGTCCAAAGAATAGCGAAGCCTACTTCATCCAGGCCTACTAGGATGGCCTACGCCAATAGGATCTCCTTGCCCAAGACCCGGAGAATTTGTGTGGGTGGCACCAGTTTCCCATCCTTGGATGCCTATCATTGGAATGCCCTACCATCCCACATTAGGATGATTGATTCACACATAGCCCTCCACAAAGCAATCAAAAACAGGTTATTTGTATGATTTTGGAGCCTTTACCTGCTACCTTACTGTTAGTCTGCTTTCTGCTAGATGGTAACATCTGGTATGGAATTTACCTGATATTGCTCTGAATACTAATGTTGTAACTATCTACTATAATGTGTAACTACTGTTGGGCCTCTCTCAATGTAACCCTGAACCTACTGTAATGTGTAAAAAACCTACTGTTGGGCCGCTTTCAATGTAACCCTGAACCAAGCTTACTTACAATCACCTCACCTGTAACAGCGCCTCGATGCCTCTGGCTGTAGGGTGCTCTACAAATACAAATAAATAAATATCAAATCTGGCAGATCGATTATATTGGGCCTATGCCAATCTCTAATGCCTGCCAATATGCTTGTACTATTGTGGATACTTGTTCAGGATATCTGTTGGTGTTGCCATGCAAGATGTCTACACAGTTGAACACCATAAAGTTGCTAGAGCAGATTATATTGCATTCTGGAGTGCCCTTGCACATTCAGAGTGACAATGGCAGACATTTCAAAGGCAAACTAATTCAGGATTATTGCCAAGGGACAAATATTGAATGGCTCTACTATGTCCCTTACCAACTCCAAGGAGCGGCCCTCATTGAGAGAATGAATGGACTGCTGAAGGAGCAGTTACTTAAGTCAGGTAATGGGAGCCTAGTAGGCTTGTGTGAGCACATTTTTGATCCAGTTTATATTTCAAATAATCACCCTGTGGCGTAGTGTGACAATCTTTTAACACTCCTTTTGATGCCTACTGTATAGATGCAACCTCAGTTAGCTACTGAAACACTGATGCACCTGGAACTGACACCAGGTGCTGTAGCTCCTTATCAAGCAACTCCAGAATCTGCAGTAGATTTGCATGCTCAGAAAGAAATCAGACTTGAACCCAGAGATAGAGTAGTCATTGAGACAGGGATTGGAGTATGAATTCCCTCAGAGCATGTGGGATTAATTGCCCCTAGATCTGGATTGGCATTGAAAGGCATTCAAGTGTTGGGAGGAGTGATAAATACTGACTATCAAGGGTTGGCTAAAGTTATTTTGATGAATAGTGGAGATCTGATTGTGCCTATTCATGTAGGAGATACAATAGCCCAATTGATTGCCATACCTGTCAAACTGGTCAAACTGTCTATGATCAAAAAGGGTGAGCCCCCTACTGTATTGACTATTCGGGGGGACAGTGGATTTGGTTCATCAGACCACATGGTACCGGGTGCAAAGGTGTGGGTGGGTAGAGAAGCCTAGTGGCCCACCTGTACCCGCAGAGGTAATTGTTGTAGGCAGAGACCATGTAGTTATGGGCATGGAACCAGGCCAGAAAAAACTAAATTATGTTTGTGCTGAAAAATGTTATTCAAGAGAATAATTATCAACACTTATATGCCTGTTTCTGGTTTGTTTTACAGGTTCTGTACTGGATGTGCCTGACTGGTGTAATTGCAAGCATCAATGGTCTCCATTTGAAAGAATCAAATAAAAAAATAGAGAAACCAATTCAAAATGCCACATTAGTGCAAAGGATCAATGTGCAGGATCAATGCACTCATACTTCATGCCACCCCTGCATAAATCAGTGC